>NW_027526361.1:45559481-45706981 GCF_048455015.1 Haemaphysalis longicornis | reverse complement strand
GTCCATCGATGAATGTGGTTTCCGGAGTAGCTTTTCTGCGACATCGCTTCTTAGAAAACCCTTAGCCTTCTTGCAAGCGCACTTTGCTGCAGGCATAGTTTTAATGCGGGATAGCATGCTTCCAAAATCGAACTCGAGCTAGAACGTGCAGGTCAGTCCAGCTGCACCTCCTGACACTCATGCGCTTCTTCATGTATGCAGGTTCAGCATCAAAGTTCCATTTAATTGTTTTCCATTCTATTAATTCTCCGGTCTCATCACCACCACCACCACCACCACCACCACCACCACCACCAGCATCATCATCAGCAGCAGCATCCTCGTCGTCATCGTCATCGTCGGTCTCGTCATCATCATCACCACCATCGCCGTAATCATTATCATCATCGTCATCATTATCGTCATCATGAACATCCCACTCAGGTCCACTGCAGAACAAAGGCCTCTCTCATTGACCTCTAACCGCCCTTTTCCTGCGCCGCGCGAGTCCGCAGTTTACCCCCGAATTTTCTTATGTCATCCCTCCACCGGGTTAAAGGCCTTTTCCTTCTATACCGATCTCTTCGTTTCCACTGTGTTGCCCGAATTGTCCACCGGTTTTCGGTTCGTCTCAATTCATGACCAGCCCAAGTCTATTTCTTTTCCTTCATTAATTATATCGTCAATTCTAGTTTGTTCTCCGATGAAGGTTGCTGGTTTCGTGACCTTTTGTGTTACTCCTAACATTATTTGTTCTTAGGCCTGTTGAGCCGACCTAAGTTTGCTTTCTTGTTGTTTAGTAAGGCGCCAAGTTTCATCTCCGTATGTCATCACCCGCAGTTTGCTCTGATTGTATATTTTTATTTTGAGCGACAGAGGTAGCTTACCTTTGATTATTTGGGAGTGCTTGTCGAGTGCTCTCCAACCCATACAATTCTTTTCCGGATTTCTTTTTCCTGGTTCGGGTCAGCCCTAACCACCTGTCCGAGGTAGTTACATTCTTTTACTTCTTCTAGCGTTTCGTCTCCTAAGCTGAAGAGGACATTTTTGGCATGCTTATTCCTCATCAGTTTAGATTTATTCATATTTATTTATAGCCCAACCACCGTGCTTTCTAAATGTGGTTCCTCAAGCAATGTTTGCATGTGTTCTGCTCTTTGCTCTTCTGCTCTTATTCTTCTATTTGGTAGGTATGTAATCCTGGGTAAGTATAAGGGTTCGCCCGAAAAGAAAAATTTCGGAGGAAGCGTTGGTCACTGCACGTCTGCAGGTATGATTTATCGCCCTTGTTTGGCTTATGGTTAAGTATCCCTAACGTTCGCGGTAACGACGAGCCAAATGAGCGTAAGGCATAAGGCTATGTGACCGTCATGAAGGAAGCCAGAACACTCACCAACTATAAAAATTTTGCGACACTTTGTTTTCTCGTGACTAGAGGAAACCTTGAAGGCCCGGCATGTCTGCGCCCCATCGCGAGGTTTTTTTTATCTTTCATTGTCTGGGTGATAAGGCTTTCCTATTTTTCTCTGCGAAATGCCTAATTAAGCGGATGGAGTGCACCCTTAGCAGCTTCATAAATATACGCACCGGGGGAGTCTCGGTATTCCCTGCTGAAGAGAAAATAGATAATCTGTTTTTCCTGTGCTCGCACCCGCCGTGGTGGCTCAGTGGCTATGGTGTTGTGCTGCTGAGCTCAAGGACGCGGGTTGGATTCTTGGCCGCGGCGGCCGCTTTTCTGATGGAGACGAAAAGCGAAAACACCCGTGTGTTCAACATTTCGGCACACGTTATAGATCCCCGAATGGTCAAAATTAATTCGGAGCCCTCCCCTATACGCCTCGAGCTTTGCGATCGCTGCGCCGCCTGCCGCCGCTTCTCTGCGGAGTTGACGGGATTAGCGCTGCGCGGCCCATAGGGGCTCATGCAGTGTTTTGGTTCTCTTTCGCTTCTTTTTGCCCTTCCAAGTGCTAAAAAACTTGTTATGGTGACGTCTGTAAGTAAACAGTACGTTTTGGTCACTTCAAAAGCCGCTGCGTCTTGGTAGGGTGCTCAAACACCAACAATAGTTATCCGGGAACGCGGCTCTGCGTCCTTCTCGGCCGCTGTTACGGGCGTCGGCGACGGCAGTAGCATATCACCACTGTCACCTCCGAATACGTCCGGCACAAGTGAATTTTATTGTCGCCTCGTTTAAACCTGATACTGGCCCAAAGAGAGGTGTGTTTTGTTTTGTAGCGCGGACAACGAATGCGGCCTCATTACGAATATATGCGTCGTAGAAAAATATATTTCGGGGATGCGATTACCCAATACCTGATAATAACATGTGCCTTTTATAAGAATATAAGTCACGCGAAAATTTTAAGTATATTCCAAGGCTCTGCGTCGTGAAAGATGAGCACTCATGCCTTATAGCAAGAACCAAGAAAAGTGAATTAAACCACTGAAAAATTAATGGCCTGCAAGTCCGGAAGAAACAAAATAGCTCGTGCAGAAAGGAAAAAAAAAAGTCAGTGCAGCTTCTGAAATGCTGAAGACGTTCGTATAAACTTAAGCCGGGTAGGACTTACGAGACCAACTAGTGTGCGAAATGCACTGCTATTTCGCGAGACATGGGGAGGGGGAGGGGGACGCTTACGTATTGTTGTGTACGATTGCGGACCAAAATCAAGGAAAGAACGTTTTACTAATCACACACACAAGCTACTCGTTCACGTCACTCTAGCTTTTAAACTTCAACTAACAGCTGATCCCTCGGCGAAAGCATTTTTTGAGGTATACAAGTTCAAAACTGATAAAAGGTGTCGTTAGAAGAGTGGGATATCTGATAAGACCTTCTGATTTCCGTTTGTGCTATAGATTCTGCAGGCTCCCTGGGTCATATGACTATGCTTCGAAGAAACGTTTAGTCGCGAATGGCCATTATTGTAGAAGCCCTTCTCCGACCTGTTCGCGGAAGATATATGTAACATATATGAATGTTTGCGGGCGCTCAGCTCACGACAAGACGCCCCACCATTATTTTTTTTTTGTCGTGCGCTGATCTCGGGTATAATTTTGGATTATCCATCGTACTTAATTCGTAGAATGTTCGTGAGTGATCAATATCCGAGGTATGATATTGGCAAGCATAACTGGCGTGCTGTCAGGTATGAGCGCACACTAGGTTATATAAGCGCACAAAACTGTTACATCGTAATGTATAGCCATGGCATGACCATCTGGGGAAATTATGCTTAAGGAGACACTGTTAGTAAATTTCAGGGCAGTGGAATCACAGTCATATCGATATGCATATCCCTGTTTCGCGACGCCTACCTGTGACGCACACCTGGCGCTTGTACAGACCAAATGTACCAGACTGAGACCGCGTCACACACATTTACACTCTCGTAAACACATCACATTTGCGAACAGAGTGACTGGTCCATATAAATATGTATTTCCAACGCCTACAAGCGCTAAATCTCCGTCGTGAACGGGCCCCGAAAGCAACGGTGACAGTGGGGAGCGGGCCGGCGACTCCCGCGGCTGCTTTCGAAACGGGCCGCTAGGGGGATTTCAGTGGCGCCCCTACAGGCCGCGCTCGAGGGGTATGGCGCGCCTCATCGCCTGCGTTGCACCGCCGCATTAAACCCCCACAATCAATCAAATTTTCCTGAGCTCGGGAATATTTTATTTAGTTTCTTCGCTTGGTAGATAGAGGTGGTATAGCGGTCCCTTTCACGTGTGCAATGCGCTGTCCGAAGTCTGCCTTCCCACTGTACTGCACCTCCCTCTCTCCCTTACTACGCATCACTCTTTCAACGCAAGGAAACATTCCCGAGCATCCCATGCATATTTACGGCGAAAACATTGAAACGCCGGACTTCACTTTGCTTTCACTAGTATGTTTAAAACGCTCGACAAGTCTCTTTCTCGCAGGAAACAACTTTTGTCATTATTGGTTAGCTGCTGTTAGCAAGCCCCAGTTTAGGCAGCAAGAAGTTCTCTCGACCACTCAGCAGTCCCATCTGCTCGAATTGGCTAGGTACGTTACAGAACTAGTACCGTTCCGGGTTGTGTGTGGTACTAAGTCCTTCATCCTACCTGTACGCCTTTTTTAAAGAATTGAAGCGTTTGTTGGGGACTAGAACTTCAACAGCGGGGTGCGTATCTCGAAATCCATCTGGAATGTCTGTGCAACTGCTGCGTAGATAGATATGCTGATTATGTTCCTGATTCGGTTGAATTATCAGAGCTAAAAAATTGCTCAGTATGTTAACCCTATAGAGCTAGCTGCTTTTACAGATATCTGTCTTCAGCAGGTCGATTGCTGTTTTCCTCACCCGACGTATAAAAATATCTTCCAGACAATTTTTAAGGAGACCCACTCTGTGCTACGCAATACTTAAAAGACAGATAGAATGGATCACTAGATCACTGAGAAACACTTTGGTCTTAAGGGCTAAGCCTGAAAGCCCAATGAGCTTATTACTTGTAATCCAACCAATGGTCAAGTTCCTTAAAACGGGTATACAAGAGCACGGGGGGGGGGGGGTAAATGAAAAAAAAGGAGGGGACTTGCCATGCACGTGGATAGATGCCAGCCTAAACGCACAAGTTTAAACAACTGAAAGAGAACGCCGGCTCGTCTGCCAGTAGAGTCGGTGCGGTGACAGCCGGAAAAATGGTAACTTAGGCTAGAAATTACGTTCCGGAGAACCACCAAGGTGGCGTTCTGATTTCCCGCAGGAAAGCCCTTGTATCATCGATCATCCAATTACCGTCTTTGGAGAAAACTGAATTCGAACTGTGACGGGGCTCCGGGCCACGCTTCGGTACAAAGGAGCCCTCGTTTAATTTCTTTTTTTGGTGAGAGGAGGAAAATGTCTGGTCGTTGACGCACCTTTCGTCGAAAAGTAACATACCATTTTTTTTTGCTTTTACGTGATAGCTATAACGCCTACGGAGTTGGTCATCATACGCCAGGACGCAAGTACATATAGCGTTTTCGAGGTATAACGCATGAAAACAAGAGAGTAATTCTTCCCCTTATAGCAATTGATCTAAGAGTGCATAGCACAGACGTATCCAAGCCCGTTTTGTACAGTCTAGATCACTTTTCACGCGTAGAAGTAACAGGATCACCAGAAACAAAATCCCACAATACGAAGGAAAATATTTTTTTCTAAGGTGCCATCCAGAAAAGTAATGTTTCGGAAACATCCAGAATATTTTTTTTTTCGTTTCTCAGCACTGTTCTCAACCATTTAAGCTGTGAAATTATGCTGAAAGTGTACTTGGCGGAAATTTCCTTCCTTAGCCTACTTCAGAAGATACCTCTTTTTATGGAAGCTTTCAATGCCTACACCATTACCTCAGTTTTTCTAGGAGCAAGAAATGGCCTCGACGGAAACGCACACGCAAAAAAAAATGTCACAGGAACTTTTTTTTAATTGCTAGAGCAATGGCATAACAGTAGATTTTAAAGGTACAACATTGCACCAGTTTCCCGCACATGTCCAAGAATAGACCGGTACTGGGGTCCCCATATCCTACGCTTAATGTCTCGGGGTCTCCCAGGATGGAGCCCTGTGCTTCGAACGTGTTGAATTAGGGCTTTTCGGAGACCTGAGCAAGTCCACAACAGGTGTTTAACATCAGCTTCTGGCGCAGGAGTCATACAGAAGGGGCAGGTGTCCGCAAACGGGGCGTGGTATCGGGCAGGCCAATGGTGAGTAACTGCTGGAGATAACGCCACCCCATCTCCAAGCCTCCGCAGCAAGACCTCTTCCCAGCGAGCGAGCCCACTCTGAAGGTCAGTTCCACGCGGTAGAAGCAAAGCACGTGTGGCGTGGCGGAGGTTATCTTTTTCCACCGGTAGATACGGTGGAAAAAGAGATACTAGAAGAAGTGGTAGTGGCCGTGGGAGGTCTCTCCGGTGGCAGGCGCGATCTGCCGCAGTGTGGGCAGGAAGAATGTCCAGGCGAATCCACAACACACGGAGAGCGCATGGGTAGGAGGTGTTTGTAAGAGCAACTGGCGTTGCACACAATACCACTAGCCCCAATGCAACACGTGTGCTCACGTGTAGTTTACTTCTACATGCGCATGATTAAAAAAAACATTTTCCGATAGTTAAAAAAGTAGCGTTCGCGCGATGACTCAGAATTGTCGTCGATCTTCTATACTGGCGTCAGAGAAAACGTTGTAAAATGTACCGAAGCTGCGTCTGCAATACATGCAGAAAGAATTTTACGGCTCTTAGTAGTTCGCTTCCATACGATGACGTTCCTTTGGGCCAAATTCTGCAGCATTTGCATGGCTATAGCAAGGCACTCGATAAAGGACCATGTTGTAAACTGGGACCATATTACAAAACTTTCGAGGTATTAATTGCCAAATTGGTAAGATAAGGTCATCATGACTTGTTTCGAAGACTTCTTCAAGAATAAAGAAACATACACGAAGGGCCCGTAGAGCGGTCACTCAAAACTTCTTGGTAGGACCTTGCCGCACTGCAACGCCATTAACTCTCGATTTACTAGCTCGTTTTTGCACTTAGGCTCGATAAACTAGGTTCTACACTTCGCTCAGGTTGGCATCGTTCCACAAGCGTACAATCGCTCACTGCGAGGTCAGCCGCGCGCCATTGCGTTTTCTTCGCAGTGCGGCCCGTTCAGGAGGGAAAACCCTCCCCGCCGTGGTCGCTCCAAAGCAGAGGCTGTTGACGCTGTCGCCAAATGGATATTCATCGAGGAATTGCTGCAGGTGGCACCAGTGGCGCGACCTAGGAGCCGTTGTCTCCATCGCTTCTTGTATATAGCGGGTGCCTCACGTAAGCGGACGTATTCATTCTGCTGGTCAAAACCCGTTCGCTGGCGGGGCTGACCTACCACCTCTACCCACCGCGATGGGTGAGGTATCGGCATTGATTCGTATCCAGCTCTCTGGCTGTGCAGAAAAAAGTACCTCGCTAACGGCAGAGATCGCCCCATCATCACGCAACTGCTCTCGACACCGGCGTTCCCTCTTGGCACTTGCTCCTACAGCCCTGCCCTCCACGCGAACTACCCAGAATTCCTGTCCCTCCTTTTCCTTTTTTCTCATTCGCTCGCGATCGGCCTCATTTCCTTCCTCTCAACCTTTCTGCACACGTGGCGGCAAAAATCGGCTCGTCGGTGCCTTCGCACAGCATCCGATATCTCTGGCCGGCGAGAAAAGTCCTGGGGCGGTTCTCTAGCCTCCCGTAGGAGCGCTGGAGACAAGATCGCCTTTTCGGGTATTTGATTTGTGGATGCTGCAGTGTTTGCCCTCTTCTTACAATGATACTCGGATGTCGGGAAGGATGTGGTGTTCCTCGGGTGCCGCAATGTGTGCTCCGAGATAAGTATACGGAAGAGCTTGCTGAAGCGTTGCGTTTTTTTCTGTTATTGGTGGTTATATCGTATGTGCAGTTTTCGTTAGTTACTAACGAGTTCCATATATTTTTTTAGGTTTTATAGTGCTATTCGCGTGCAGGGACGTATCGTCGTTCTCTCTGTCCCCTTTTCCCACTAGATTTAGCTGCGTTGTAAACCCTCGAGGAGGTATTACATAAGGAGTGGGTTGGCAATCTACTTTTTTATTTGCCACAAGTTTTTTATTGCGACATATAAGTAGACGACTGGTCCAAAAATGTTGAAGGGCAGAAAATGGTGACTACCTCGTGAGGAAGGTCATTCCAGTCGTTTGTAGTCCGTAAAAGGAAGGACGTTGAAAAAGTGGTCGTTTTAATACGCGGTAGGGCGACTTGAATTGGATGGCTGGTGCGGTGAGATATTCAGGCTGGTAGAATAATGTAGGGATGACGGAGCTGGCTGTAAAAAAATTTGTGAAAAAGGCAGAGGCTGGAAATACGGTGACGGACGTCAGGGTTTAAAAGAGCGGATTATTTTTGAAGGGACGATACATTGGTATTA
The DNA here is from genome assembly GCF_048455015.1 of Haemaphysalis longicornis. Classification (NCBI taxonomy): domain Eukaryota; kingdom Metazoa; phylum Arthropoda; class Arachnida; order Ixodida; family Ixodidae; genus Haemaphysalis; species Haemaphysalis longicornis. Next base: position 45,699,059 of record NW_027526361.1, on the reverse strand, counting down.
TAGGAATACGAAGAATGAATAAACCTAATAGCACGGTTTTGGACTGCCCCCAATGAGTCGATTGGATATGCTTGGTGTGGGTTCCAGATTGCAGACGCATATTCCAATTTAGACCAGGTGAGAGACTTGCACGCCTGTAAATTCAGATTCTTCGGGGCGTGCTGAAGGTGTCCTTTCAGAAAACCTGAAAATTAGGTTGCAAATGATATAACGTTGGTTATGAGCAGGCGCCATTTAAGATCTTTGCGTGGGGTGACGCTGAGATACCTATATGATTGCACTTGTTCGAGGGCGACGTTAGCAATACGTACGGAATCAGGAAGGGGTTGTGGCGGCGGTGAAATGAGACTGTTTTGCATTTGTTAGGATGAAGTTTTATAAGCCAGTGGTCACCATTCTTGCACGGGGTTAAGGTCATCATGAATAGTGGTTTGATCAGTGGGGTTAGTGATTGAGTGATGGATTACACTATCGCCGGCAAACAAACGGATTTTGGAGGAGACCTGCGAAGCTTGGCCAATAATGTGAATTAAGAAGAGAAGCGGCCCGAGAACGGAGCCTTGTAGGACACTTGATGTTACTGGAAGGGGACTAGAGTGCACTGCATCGAGGAAAACAAACTAGGAGCGGTTAAGGAAAAAACGAGCGCTACAAACGAGGACAGAAAAAGCGAAGAACGACGAGACAGATGCGCTACTAACAAGTGATTTATTCCAAGAAAAGACAGGGATATAAGTAGCTTGTCTACAAACACACAAACATACACAGGGGATAATAGATCTAAAAAATACTATAAAAACAAAATAGCCACAGCTGAAGACAACAATCACACCTTGTTATTGCATGTTGTCTAGGACCCGGTACTCCTTCGAAAACAGTGATAGCGATGCTTCACTGATACAGCCTGCGCTGTTTTCCTTAATAAAATACGCTTCGCGCAGTTCCCGCGCCACAGTGTCACGACCCTTTCCTATAAAAATTGTTTCTGTCAGTCGCGCAAGGCATCCTTTGCCACACTCACGGCAGTGATGAGGCAAATGCGACCCGGTGCCATTCTTCATGGAAAGATCATGTTCCCTGAGGCGGTCATTTACGCATCAGCCGGTTTGTCCAATGTACACCTTACCGCACGTGAGCGGAATTTGGTAAATGACGCCAACTTGGCCGTCCACGTACTGCGCACCGTGCTTCTTTTCGCAACAACTTTTCTTTTTTCCCCCATTGATGCGCTTACACAGGCTCGCCAACTTGCACGACGCAGAGAACACGATAGGCACATCGTATTTTTTGGCCACACGCTTGATATTATGGGCCACTTTGCGCATATAGGGCACTCTTCGGGTCGCTTTTTCTTTTCCCTCGTCACCTGGAAATTCGAGTGCCGGTGCTTCATTTTCTTGAGTAGCGACTCAGAGGCAACTGACAGCAGACTGCGAGGATAACCCGCGTCCTCAAGTCGTGACACCTGGGCCTCGAAACTGGCCTGCATGCGATGAACGCATGATTTGGTGAGGGAACACTCTAAGCACGAAATAGCAATCGCTCGCTTCAGGGTTTTCGAATGAGCGGATCCAAACGGAAGAAGCCCTTTAGTGGCGCGTGGACAGTACATCCAGCACACATGGTTTTCTGATGCAGGTGTCAATATCTAAAAATCTAAGGTTCTGCCCTTTCTGAAGCTCATTAGTTTTACTCAGGATGCCACCTACCTTCCTAAAAGACTCTAAAACCTGCTCAACCCTTTCGTGGTAGGTTACAGATTCCCGCTTTCTTAAAACAATGAGGTAGTCATCCACATATCTAAAAACCTTAGGAACTATGTCATTTTTTACCTCATCGCGCAACCGCCGGTCAAAACTGGAAAGAAAAATTGTAGTCCGAATAGGGGCCACACACGAACCGATGCAGATTCCCTTTCTTTGCGTGTACAGGTCTCCTGCAAACTTCACAACTGTAGCTCCTAAATAAAATTCCAGAAGTGATAAAAACGCGTCTACCGAGATGCCCGTCGCATTCTGAAACTTAGTTGCTCCATTTACATCAATGCACTCTTGGACACATGAAAGCGATTCGTCATGCGGTATCGTAAAGTATAAATCCTCTATATCCACAGAACCCCCCCCCCCCCCTACAGAGCTATTATTGTCCAAGTAGGCTATGACATCACATGAATTCTTGACAACAAACGGGTCATCTGTAATTAACATTTGCAAGTGCTTTTGAAGGTACCTGCTAAGTTGGCGTTGCCAGCAACCGTTTTCACTGACGATGCATCTCAAAGGAATGCCCTCCTTATGGGTCTTGGCTGCGAAAAACATAGACAGGCAGCTTTCTTTACAGTTCTTGATAGAATTCGCACGTTTTTCTAGTTCTAAGGCTTTACACTTTGACACAGCTGTTGTCTTTACCTTTTGATGGTTCAGCTTAATTGGGGCGAAGTTCTTCTGGACGGCAACCTTCGCCTTCTCTGCGAACAAGTCAGCGGGCAACGCCACGAAGCCGCCCTCTTTGTCCGAACTAATAAGTTGTAGCGCATTGTCTTTGAAGTGCTAGACCACTACATTCATCGAAGACTGGTGACGTGATCTGCAGCCTGAAGTCGTCTAGAGCAGGGCATCCATGCCTTTCAAGAGGCACCGTTCCTGGTTTTCCGCTTCAGCTTTTCCAGCAACGCGTCGGTTCAGAGCCAGGAGTTCGTGGGCAGGTGTTCTCGGCTCGACGCTGTGCTTTGGGCCTTTGTTGAGGACCTCAGTGACACCTAGTGGCAATTCTACATCACCCAGTACATGCAAGGTTGAGGCACTCGGCTTTTTGGGGGCTTAGAAAGTTGAGCCAGCATTCCCCGCCACAAAACTTCGGTTGCCTGCCCGGCAAGCTTCCTGAACGAGTTGAGTGTGCTTGCTGCAAGCCAAGTAAGAAAGAAGTCCAAGCAAGTAAGAAATCCTTCAATCCAAGTCCGAATATCAGGATGTAAATTTACGGATCTAAGTTTTATTAGCAGTCGCTTATGAGGTACCCTGTCAAACACTTACGAGAAATCCAGAAATATTGCGTCAGTCTGCTGGTTAGTATCAAACCTGTATGCAAATCCTGAACAGAAAGGACTAATTGGCTTTCGTAGGAGTAACGTTTACGGAACACTCGCCGCGGTGGCTCAGTGGCTAAGGCGTTGCGCTGCTGAGCATGAGGACGCGGGCTCGATTCCCGGCTGCGGTGGCCGCTTTTCTGATGGAGACAAAAAGCAAAAACGCCCGTGTGTACGAGATTTCAGAGCACGATAAAGATCCCCAGGTGGTCAAAATTAATTCGGAGTCCTCCACTACGGCGCGCCTCATCGCCTGTGTTGCGTCGGCGCGTTAAACCCTAAAATCAATCAATCAACCTTTAGGGAACCCAAGCTGAGCAGGATGTTGTCCGCGTCAAGAAAGTGAATGATTTGGGAGTAGGTGACGTGTTCCATGATTTTAGTTCGACCAACTATCTACATTTACGCTGTTATAACGATTAGTGGTATAACTTCCGCGAAATCTGCTGTATTCTGGTAATGCAGGGCGTTAGACGGTTCGCGATATTTCTTATTTTTCGTATATTTTTCGTATTTTTTATTTTAGTATTACTTTGTTGTACCAGTCATCTCCATTCACGCTATTATACCCATTACAGGTAAAACCCGTGAAATCTGCATGATTGCGGAAATGCAGGGCGTTACACCGTTCGCCATTTTTCGTATTCTTTCTTTATATTTGTAATTTGTAGTTTTTTCCTGATTTCGTTAGACCAATTATCACCATTTATGGTATTATAACGGTTACAGGTGGAACTTTCGCAAAATCTACATTATTGTGGAAATCGATTGTGTCATATGGTTCAGCATTTTTCGTATTTTTTAGTGCTTGAAAATTTTGTTCGACCAAGTATCTTTTATTTAAGCTATTATAACGATTACAAGTGGAACTTCCCCGATATCTGCATTTCTAGGAAATGCGGGGCGTTAAACGGTCCTTGCCTGGGGGAATACTCGGCAAAGAATGCTACGTATTAAAATGAGAGCGCCCATGTGTCGAGATACGGCAAAATTTCACTTTTCCACACAGCGTATGCTGCGGAATTGCCCCGCTGACAGACGACGACAAAAAGAAATGCCTACGAACAAGCGATATACAGCTTCGCCGTAAAAAATAACTTCTCAGCCCCCAATATCTCAAATAAACATCGTGATAACGAATCGTTGAATAAAGCAAGCCAATCTCGACAATCCAAAATCCGTGGAACGCAATGAATAGAATAACAATTTGTACTGGGATATTTTTACACGGGAATATCAATCAGCACACGGATAGTTAGCCACCCGGCCGTTTCACTGCAGGGCGACTTCTGTACAAAGAGAAATTCTGGAGTACCAATGATTGACTGACAAAAAATAACAATGTGACGAGTTGAAATGAATCAAAGATTTGTTGGTGTTTTGAATATTGTTTTATTACAGATAATGATAAATGAACTCAATTTCTGGGGTACGATTTGTTCTTTATATATGTATTCAGGATGATTCCTTCCTTCCGTTTTATTGGTTTATTTTTATAAAAGTTGTCTAAACTTTTTTTTATAAACACCGTGTCTGTTTTCTTACTGCAGGTATTTTACACTTAGTGTATTTTACACTTAGTGTATACACTTAGCGCATATTTTTATTTGATTTTTTTCGGTAAATATTTATTAAGTATAGTTCCTCCATCCTCCCTATTTTATTTCACTCGAAAGCTGTTTATCCGCCCCGTGCGCATACCACTGCCCATCACTCATCGTTTTTTGGGCAAACATCAACAGAATGGAACGATCTTCCTGCTGAAATCGTGCACCACTCCTGCATCGCCCATTTCCAAGAAGCCATCGAATAAATCATCTGTTAATGGACTGTCTACCCCCTCATGCAACACCCCTTGACTGGGGCCCTTGAGGTATTGTCAATAAATAAATAAATAAATAAATAAATAAATAAATAAATAAATAAATAAATAAATAAATAAATAAATAAATAAATAAATAAATAAAAAAATAAATAAATAAATTTATTTTTCTCTCAGATTTATACTAAACATTCTTTTAAATATTTTGCTGAGTAGGAACGTATTTTTTTACGAAGCTTTAGAATGTTAGCTTTAGTGGTGTCAATGAGCCGTGATTAGTGTCAGGCGGTACCACTGACAGGCACTATTCACCACTTACAAGAGGTGAGCGGGGCTCACTACGAGCGGCACTCACACTCACTCGCAGTGGCCAGCACAAAACGATAATGAGGCTCACACACCGTTCACTCGTGCGTAGTGAGTGGGTGATGTGTGAGTGCCCCCGCGAGTCAGCCTGCCAACCTATGGCTAATAGGCATGCTTAGCTGCATGCCAATACTCCTAAAGACGTTAGCACTAGGTAAAGACGGGGATTTGGGTTAGTTAATGTTTACGAGATTTTAAAAAAATTGCTGTGGTTTAGCTGCGGTTAACCTTAGTTGATAGCAAAAGCTACACTTCCCTGGTTCGGTCCATTGTCGAGGTTTAGTCGAGGTTTGGTTTCACAATGATATACAGACATGTTTGCAATGAATACACTGCTTATTTATCATCTTTTTTTGCCTCACGGCGTTTTCTAAGCTTCGACGCTGCACGAGCGACCACAGCTGGATGTTTGTTTCCCTCCATCGTACACGGCTCTGCACCGCACATGGCCTCCAGGCTTTCCTTTGTGGCGCACGCATATCGCTGTGGCGACACGGGTCCCGCGCAAGTCTCCGTTTCCTCCTCACCTATCTCTCGCCAGAAGGTTTGCAAGCTGGGCTCATTGAAAAGACATATTCTTGGATAACACCAGCGCAAACGTAATTAAACCAAGACAAAGGAAGTGGAGCACAAGTTGTATTAACGTGCGTTTGAGAGCGCACGAATTGTTATCGAGTTGTCATCGGATTGGAATCAACTTCCACCCAATGTTATTGATTGCGGCACACTGGATTCTTTCGTCAAAACATTGTCAGATTATCAGTAGTTTTTTTTTTTATCTTCTTTGTCGATTCGCTTTTCTAGTATTGTGACATTAGCAACGGACATGTGATAGCGAAACGATAATTTCGCTATGCTGTGTTTTTCTATGACTTAGGCCGGGTTTCGGACTGTTGCCGCAACTGTCGTAATAACTTTAAAGAATGACGTAATTTCACGTCTCCGCCAATCGAACTGCGTGGCATGCCATTTTTTTACGTCCATAGATCACGATGTGGCTTTAGCGTCGGTATTTTGAACATAGCCTTACATTCTAGCTCTGCTTCGCTTTTGCGGTGTACCTCGGTGCTGTCACTATTTACAGTGCCCTCATTGTATAGTTGGGATTGTTCCTGCCATTTCCATTCATGTCTTGCATATTATTAATTATGCTATCAGTATAGGTCAGGCTTGGTACGACATGGTTTGCTTTTTTTCTTGAACTGCCGACTGTTTTGATTTGCGGATACTGATAGTACCTGCTATTCACTTTGTTGATGGCGGAATCCCTTATTTTCTTATTTTGTTTCCGCTCATTACTGTGATTGCTTTGAGGATGTTGATCCTATCTGTGCCTGTATGATGTATATTTTCTCGCTTTCTTTTCTTTGTTCTGCGCGCAGTAAATCTGAATTCAATAAATTAAAGGGCACCCAATAATCCCATCTTTCTTCACGTTGTACTAAGTGCCGCGAATGTAAACCTAATTTTCCTGCCACTGACATTTTATTTAGGCCCCGTAAACAAACGCCCCGCGAAATAATGGAAGCGTTCCACATAACAGAAAGGGCAGACAAGTGGGTCCGCCAAGCAAGCATGTGTCTTCATCCCAAAGAGATTAAATATCTTCTAGGGTCATGACTGTAGCCGGTGTCTATCTAGTTGCCTTATCACCGTGGCTTTTTTTTGTAAGCTTGCTTCGCTCCTGTTCAGTGTTCTTTATTGTTTTTTGGTAAGTGTTTATATTCCCCCTTCTTAATATTAAATTTTAGTTTTCTGACCAGCGGCTGTCCGCGCGTTCCACTTTGTCTTTGTTTAAGTTCGCCCTGGTTTTATATCCATGAATAAGGCCATACCTCCCTTTCCGCCTATCGCTCCCCGCCATCGGGTCGCTGTTCTGTTCCGGGCGCTTGCTGAAGGGGGTGTGGTTTTACCTCTAGTTTTCAAGCTCAAAACTGGTCACGCCGTGAAGACCGTTCGAGGTAGCCAGTGCAGCTTTCGCTACAAAAAACCTTCTAACTACCGGGTGAGGGGGACAGCAGACTGACCGCCTTGTGTTGTCCCTCTTGCCCCGGCGTTAAGCATTTCATTTCAAATCGCCTAAACGCGATCATTTATTACTCATTCGTTTGTTACAAATAAGTAACAACATATAATTTAACATAATTCCTATCTTTTGAATAGACAGGAATGATACCAACGATCCCTTGCAGGCGTGGCACATGTCCCCAATCTACAACCAGAGGTCTATGCATGTCGTAGCGGAGATTCCGATTGGGGCGGGATGGTTTACATATACATTTCACAAAGGAGCTCCTTGACAGCTGATTTTTTTTCTTCATTCCATTTTTTCTTGATTTTACATCAGAAGTTGAAGCCGACGTTTTGTACCCCGATCTCGCACCGCGCACTGGCTGGCGTTCCGGGCGGCGAAACTCTAGGGTAAGTCTCAAAGGGTGAGCTGAACGGGTTAAACTGTACATTGAGGACACACTTCAGTGGACTTCCCTGAAATAATGCAGAGATATACGCTATATTAATATCACTAGAGTGCGCAAAACATTACATACCACACGGCCGTTTCACTTGTTTTGGTGATGCCAGAATGGCATCTTCCGAGTCTGGAAATCAAAGTCGGAACATTACTGTGAGCACCAAAGCGCAACAGCCCCTGATCGAGTTCAGCGAGTGAGATATGGTTATTGGGGGACTATATAGTAACCGCGACCGATTTCGGCTTGGAGTTTTTTTTTCCATACTGCATATTTTTCAGGTACAACCACAAAACGTCTTTTCCTACAAGTTGGCCTGGTTTTCCCTCCCCGTACCTGCCGGTACTATCTTCTTTTCTTCGTAGCGAGCTGCCTCCTCGAAGGTGAAACATTTAACTTACAGCTGGAAAAAGAATAGTGAGACAGCGTTTATTACAAGTGCGAGAACTCGCTATCGCAGGTGGGGGAAAAGGGGGGCCAAGGTATGCGACAAAGGCGACCGTTTGTGCTGGGCCCTTGTTCGACGGCATATAGCGACTCCGCTGTATCAGTGGGTGTCCCAGGCCTAGGAAGAACCCCGCTTTTCCGAAGGAAGTGCTTAAAAGCAGCTGGTGGCGTCCATTCCCTCCCTCCCTCCCTCTTTCTGCAAGTTCTCTCGTCGAGAAGTTGGCCCTGGTATGAGGCAGCTACCTTGTTCAAAGTTCTTGTTTTTTATCAGCCACCATCTTCACAGTTCCATCGTTCCCTGGATCGTGCATATAAATAAACGTTTTTGTTGTTTATGCCTTACCTCTGCAAGATGATGTACGAAAAAGCCAACATTGTGCTCACACAGTGTGTCACCTTTCAAGTACAAGAACCGTGTGTGTGCCAGTGCTCGCGTGTGTGATCCCGGGGAGCAGCTAAAACAACTCGGAATAAAAGACGCAGAAAGAAGCCAAACCTTGTACGCACTGCAGGGTCCCAAGCAGGAAAGATCGAACATGCCCTCCCGCATGTTTCGTTCTTCCACTCTTCTTTACAGCGTAGTTCGTTGTACTTGGCGCCGCTTTACAGGCTTACTTTCGCTTCGATGTACGGAGCCAGTGAGGCTGTGCTCCTATAGAACGTTCCCCCGCTATGCTCCCGCTGTGTTTGCTGAGCGACGTACGGCGGCTATTCCGGAATACGGGCGCCGCCCACTATACATGTGAGGGTTTTTCCTTGCACGCGAGTCCGCTGTACTACTTTGTCATAGAGAGTAAACAGCAGGGCTTACTCATTAGGTGACTGGCTTGCGCAACGGGGATCGGCTTCTCCGCTTCAATAATGTTTTTTTTTTCTTGATCCGGGTTTTCTTTGCGAATAAACGTGGAGACTGATTGGGTAGGCTTGTACTTTTATCATAATGGCGGAGAAAGTACGTCTGTAATTTAAACGCAACAACGTGTATGCCCCCAAAACAGATCGATATACGAGGCGAAAGAACAGTTAGCAAAAGAAATCTCCAGTATCGGCCTCCGCAAGCACTACGTACGGGCGCAATTCAAACGGACATACAGCACTGCATTCAAGCAATGAACACGTTATGTTTCCCTTTATAACGCTTCGATCACCACTGTTATTAACATAAACAATAACATTCAATTAACACTCGATACGGGTTGCCAGACTAGATTTGTTGTTTTCTGTATTTTTCCTTTCTGAATGCCTTCGTTTCATGTTCTTCTCTTTCTTTCTTTTTTTCTTTCTTTCTTTCTTTTTTTCTTTCTTTCTTTCTTTCTTTCTTTCTTTCTTTCTTTCTTTCTTTCTTTATCTCTTCGTTTTCTGTTCCTTTTCTTGCTTTTTTTCTTTCGCATTTATAAATATCTTTGTGTCTCTCAACTCTTTTTCAAAGTTAAATTATTTTTACATGCTTAACCCTTTCGCTCTGCAAGCCCACGTTACAGGGATTATGTAATAGGCTGCCCATTAGAACCACTTTTTATAAATAAAGCTAAAAAGGGCAGCCTTTGGAATCATTCGATTCTTATGTTTCTACCCCTAGAATGCTCTCTCTTAAATGATCTTTGCCATCTTTAGCGACTTTCGGCAGAAACTAAATGCTTTCAAGTCTCATCTCTGGAGCTGCAGGGACAAAACAATTTAAGAAGTTCCACTCAACGTCAAAGCTGTCGGAAGTGCAGAGCACTGATTCGCCAGAGAGGCTGTGAGCGCCGTCATCCGCCCATTGCTACCACCGTTCACGCTCTTCCCCTCCCTGTCTCCCTCCTCTGTTGACGAATGGAACGAACGCTTGTCCAGCGCAATTCAAAGTTCCCGCCTTCGAAGTGCTAGTGCACCCTCTGCCTGGAACAGCACGACCAGTAGTTCTGCTCTTTCTGTGCTTGCTTTCATCTAACACGTGCTGGAGCCTTACTGCGCAGTTTTGAACGCGTGTCTTCCGCGGCCACTTTTTTCGCTTGCTATCGTGAAAACCAACCCAACGAGAGTTCCTAACTAAACGAACGCGGCTGCTGGCGGTTAATTACACAGATTTTACCTCAAGTGTACCGCAATTTTCTTTGAGCTATATAATAAGGATGTGTATGACAAGTGCCACTGTTTCAGGAGTTTCTACCAGTTATGACTATATAAACCGCTTGTTTTTAGAAGTTCCGGTATTACGCCGTTACACCATGGAACTCTGTTTGGGTCCATTATGACGCTGCTTCGCCTGGTTACAGCGGTGGTTAGACATCGTGACAGCGCACGAGCTACGTCGACAAGGCGGTACCCTAAAGTTTATAATGCACAAAATACGGTTTGTGCGTTCAAGAAGCAATATAAACGCCATATATTTATAGCAGCCGTTGCCATGCGAAGGTAGATGCTTACAATTTTCCTGTCATTTTAATTGCCGATTTTCTTGCGCATTTTGGGACTGTTTTATTTTCACAATACCTAAGTTTCCCACGTCCCCCATCCGTTTTGTTTAGACTGCGGGGCAACAACACAACCCCCCTTACATTTAATGCACCCTTTTTTTTAAGCAGGCACAAAATTCACCGCGCTAGTGGAACGAAATAAAAAGAACAATAGGAAAGGTAGTTGTGGAGCCCCTTCGTTTTTTCCTCGTGCACCTAATTACAGCGAAAAAGTATTTAACAATGGTTCACGATCTGTCACAAAGGCTTGGGGTATCCCGCGGCACGTGGCCTCAGCAGCCCTAGGCGACGCAAGTACGGCGAACGTCAGGCCTTACACTGTTCGCTCGGCCATTGTTGCCAAGCATATAAAGAAGTCAATTAGCATTAGGGCCGGCATTTGTCCGGGATCGATTCACTATCGTAAGCAACCTTTGTACGAAAACAAAATGCGCGGTGACGCTATCATTTAATATCTTGAACAATTCGTGTATATATCTTTATTAGTTATCAAGAAATCTTATCAAAAAGATGAAAATCGATTATTTGAATTATTCTATTGAATGCAAGAAATTGCGTTTGTTCGTGCATGAAGTATGTGGCTGCTCATCTGACGAATTGTTTGTTACCTGAAAACGTAAAAAAAAAGTGCCGAGCATGCCAAAAGAGCAGCCAAGTTTTCTGCCAATCGGTCTTCAGATCTTTACACCAATTTAAAATGGGTTGGAACGGAAGACATCTTATAACTGAGAAAGGAAGGCGGGAGGTGTACTATTGTTTGCCCTTGGCTCACCCACTGGCATATCAGTCTCCATCGATGCGAGTGAGCCTTGCGCGGTGCATTGCTGCACTCACGGCCGGTGCTGCGGGCCCCCGCAACACCGGTATATTCACTGGGCGCGGCGTCATCCTCACATCATTTAATTGGACATTACTGCTTTAGCGTTCAGAACTCGTCACAACTGCCTACCCATCCTTAAACTTTATTTCCGAGGCATTACTGAGCTGGCTGGACTGCGCGCTGCTTTTCGGTATATTCTAAAGCAACCGGCCAATCAATGGGCTGTTTTTACAGACTCCAGGTCAGCACGCGAGAGCTTAAAATCGCTTCCAAAAGAACAAATGGTGTGAAAAATCAATCTATTTCACTTACAATTAGTAGAAAGGGGACACAGCGTAGATCTGCAGTGGCTTCCTGCCCCCCACGGAGTTGCCGGCAAAGCCGCCTCATCTGCCCACAGTCTTTGCACTCAAACTTTGCCCATTTCGTTTACGAGAATAGATACAGCAATACTCGCCTCATCAACCGCGTGGAAATTACTGATGCAAGGCAGCAATACGCACCTCTTCACGTGATTGATACTAAGTGCCCCTTCAGAATGCCACCTGGGATTAGCAAGCGCGTAAAACCCATTCTGCGTATGCTGCGTTTGAATGTGACCTACACGGAACATTACCTGAAGAAAATCCAGCAGGCATCTTCGCCTTCTTGCTTCAGATATGACTCACGAACCGACATTCATCCTGTTATATCCGTGTGCCCAAAGTACACCGTGCACAGACAGAAACTCATATTATCTTTGTGCAGGCAGCTTGGCGCGGCACCTGAGCCGAGGGCTGCTTTGAGTCCTTGGCGGGGTCCCAGTCAGGCTACACGTGCAATCAAATCTCTCTTGATATTTTGTCGGAGTGCAGAACTGGATGTAATTTTGAGATTGAAAATTTTGGGCGCATCAAATAGCATCTTATCAGTTTTATGGTTTTTTTGTTTTTTGTTTCCTTCTTCTATTATCTAGCGTAGCAAGTCAGCGCGACGGTTCGACTAACCTCGATGGTCTCCATTAAAGTTATTATCTCTCTCTATTTCCGAGGCGCATTCACTTTCATCTAAGCCGAGTGAGCATTGCTCATTTTTTTTTGGTTGCTAAAGAACGTGTTACCTTATCAATTTCTTTTAAAAATGTTATGTATGCGTGACTACACGGAAAAGGCTACCGATATGTATTGTCTTATCTGTTAAACCTCCAAAACAAAAAAAAAAAATGTGGATGATTTTTTTTCTTCTTAGCAGCCCCACAACCAGCTGAAAACAGAGCAACGCTCGAAATAACGCGTTATAGCAGCGCAGTGTAATGCGGATAAAAGAAGCGATCAACATAGACAAGCCTCACAGGGTACCATAGGCGAGAAATGAACGCGAGTGACACCGAGAGCGGTACTTATCTGTGGTTTACTTTCAGGGGACTGTCGTCGCTCGCCTGCCGGTCTTACAAGGCGACCAAGAAATGCCGAGCGAATAAATGCCGATGCAGAAGACGTCAACGCTGGAACGAACCGCCTCCTCCAAACGTAATCGACGTAATCGCTCCCCAACGAAGCCCTCCTTCACCACATTTACCCATCCGCCTACCCCTCTCCGCTCTGCCCACATTGTGGCGCTAAATCCACAGTGCAGTGCAACACCACATGTAGGCCTGCCCTTCTGACCCCCCCATAACTTCCCCTGACCACTGGACGGAGGCCCTGGGCCGCTCGTACGAAGACTCCCAGCGCCCACTGGTCACCCGAGCACAAGCTGAGGTGGCGGCCCCTTAGGCCAGTGGTGTCAATAAAAGTTTTTATCTCTCTCTCGAAACTTGAATGTCAAACAAGGCGAAAATAAGTATGCAAACAACAAAAAAGAATTATGGAAATCACAGTGCTCACGGAGAAGGCAGTCATAAAACACGAAACCGGGACCACAAAAGGCGCTCGTGGCACACAAACTGTCCTCTTTTGTGCAGACTTACCCGGCGCGGCGCGGCGCGCGAAGTCGTTACTGTGTTGAAAGGAAGTAGGGCATGGACTTGAAGAACTAAAGAACAGTTGCGAATGGGGGACGAAAATTCCTGTTTCGGATTTTATTTAGGGATGAGTATTCGAGGCAAAATTCGGTAACGAACATAACGGACGAGGTAGCTTGCGGCGCAGCCTGCAGCCACAACTACCACGCGGGAAGCAGCCCGGCAGAAAAAGAAAAGAGGGATAACTTAAATGGCGTACGGCTCGCGTATATATGGAGTTGCGTCGAAGGAAACTACATATGTAAGAACGCAGCTGAAATTTCAGAACAAACTGTCCTCGAGAGCGGAAACGACCAACGCCAAGCAATTGCGGCATGCACCAGCCATTGTTTGCTTGCGGTACAGCGAGTTGTCAGCCTGCAAAACCTCGCTTCGATAGATATGGGCTCGCTGCAGTATAGAGACACAACCTTTTTTTTATCTTAGCTCTAAAATTACAAGCTTCGACGCCCATTACTCATGCACCTCCGACACGGCTCTGTTGCCACCGTCTAGATAAAGCAGCGGTTTTATGGACGAAGGCTCTTAGGGGCTCGGGCTGTCAGCGTCTCCTATCGTCGTCGTTTCATTTAGTCATGGAACTGAAACATCAGGACACTCATTTCCCAACGCGTCGCGCTAGAATGTAATGTGTACTAAATGAACGCACCGGGACACTCGTTTTCGAACGCCTCGCGCTAGAAAGCTTCGTGGTTCAGAGACACAAGACTTTTACAGCTAAGCTGCAAATATCTACCCCCCCCCCCCCCTTCGAACGGTTTCATCTCCGGGGGCAAAAACGCAAAGGCGCCAAGAATACAGTTATACACTGCATGCCCCCCCCCCCCCCCCCCCCCCTCCCCAGGTTTACGGCCCAGGATTTTTTTTTTAGTTTCTCTCGCAGCGTTCGCGCTTGCTTCCTTCTGTGTTTTGTTAATTCCCTACGGTAAAAAACTGAACAAAGATCAACACACCGCTATTTTGTACTTTGAACAATGGCTTGAGTAATACAGCTGTAAAGCTAGAACCTGCAATGCTTCAACAGTACACGTAGGCGTCTTCTCGATGAGACTCAACCAGAGTGTCCCCTCTCCATCCCCCTACAATTAAGGTTTAATAACACATTTGGCGATGCTATTGTCTGAAGCCCAGGGGTGGGGGCATATAATTTTCTCAGCGACTCTTCTTCTTCCTCTTTTCTTTTCTTTTTTGTCCTTGCACTGCACTAGGCTTTGCTCTGGAATATTAAAGAAAGCGTGTAGCTACCACTGAGCAACGGCCCCAATCCCATGTCCTGTCCCCTACCACACGTCCCGTTTCCAGGTCACTTGGCTGGGTTGGAATGAACGCCGAATCATTTCGGCAGGCGGGCGAGACGACGTTTGCTTGCGCTTGTAATGCGCTTGCGAGAAAGGATAAGTCGTTCAGGACGCAAAACAAGCTCCACCTCAATGCACCAATAAAACATTAATGCGGTTTTATCGCCACTGCTTTCCATCTGTCTTGCTCGTTTACTCTTTTATTAGACCTACCGCTGTTCTTTCGAATGAATTATTAGGCGACAACAATGCGCTGTTCATCAGGCACAGCAGCTTCTTTACGGAGCTGCTCATCTTTTATGAGTACATCCCCGCTATGAGGTTGTGCGGAAGTGCACCAAAGCTTCGAAAGTACCCATAGGCTTGAACGTGACATTTTAATAACACAGAGTAGCCGGGAATGTGAGTGTGTCGACCGGTTTGCATCCATGATGCGCATACTTGTCCTTTTTGCTCTCACTGTTGCCCCTTACGCCATTTGCATAATAGAGGAGCTGAGATGTTTATAGCGATTCCTCGAGGTGCATAGCGAATTATACAGCACATTTTCGTCATATTGGTCTTCAGCAGAAATAAAAAAATGACCATAAATCAGGACTTCAGCGAAATATAGGGAACATTTGCTTCGCGGGGCTCAGTCGCGCCAGTTAGAGTACCGAGGTTGGGCTATTTAGTTACTGTGCCGATAACAATGGCCCGCCAGAAACGTTTCAAGTTGGGTCTGGCATCGCCTTCGCCTCCATTCGTTTTGCCCAGGTGGTGGCGCATTTTGTGAGAATGTCTTTAAAATCTAGAAAACGAACTTACGGAAGGGTGCGAAATATTTTAGCGCATTGACTTAGAGGCCACACTTTGAAGAAACGTGTCATGGGCGTGTGGACACAGCTACTCTGAGCCTCTCTCTGCTTCGCCGTCTTCAGAGAAGAGAAATGAGATCCGGAGAGCGAGTCCTCTTAAGGATTTTCCATTTGACCGGCTGTGTATCCAGGGTATGGGCCTTTATGCAGTGAAAAAGTTGGTCCAACGCAGTTATCGCCGTTATTCTGTTTTCTTTTTCTCGAAAAGAGTAGTAAACAAGCCAAACCGACAGAACAGCTTAGACGATTTCGTAATCATGAAGTTTAAGCACGTCCTACACGTACTAATAGACCGCCTCCCGTGAGCTGCAGGGCAATTCGCTGCTTGCTTTCTTTTTTTTTCGTTTCTTGCACAGAGGCGTGTTTGAGCGCCCTCATCACTTCCTTTTTCCCGAACAT
The DNA here is from genome assembly GCF_048455015.1 of Haemaphysalis longicornis. Lineage (NCBI taxonomy): Eukaryota > Metazoa > Arthropoda > Arachnida > Ixodida > Ixodidae > Haemaphysalis > Haemaphysalis longicornis. The sequence goes on along the minus strand of NW_027526361.1, from coordinate 45,683,033 downwards.
TCTTTCCCTCATTTTGTCCTTTCACCAGAGGAAGGACAGACGACACGAAAAGGTGTTAACAAAAAGGCCATTGGGGGTCCCGTGTTTCGGCGGATCACGAGGATTAAGAGTTTGGTTGGATCCCTCCCGGGACATCATTCTTTTTTGGTACCCGGGTCACCCTCTTGGAAAATAAAAAGATACACTGGCGAATGCACCCAGATGTAATGCGAATAGTCGAAGGCGAAGGGGTTTGCCTGAAATTGTGCTCAAGGCCTGGCCATGATAAAGCGCTGCACACTGTCAATAATTCGCGGTGCTAGAGGGATACGAACAAACCGACAAATGGCACAAAACAAAGCTCCAAATTTCGATTATCCACACCCGCAGTGCTCTCGCGAGAACCGAAATGCTCCCTTTTTGGTTGTTGTTGTGTTTCCCATCCGGGAAACTACGTTGGCTTCCAGAATATAGTGTAGCAAGGAACGGCAGGCAAGCCCATAGAGCCACGGATGGTAATGCGTGTCTTGCCTAAAAATTTAGGTCTGCTGCCATCAGACATTTCCTTCGAATGTCCTTAGTTCCAGAGCATGTCCATAATAGGTGGTAAAGGCCTGCCGGAACGGTTTCATTTGAGCAGACTGGACATTTCACGGGCCCTCGGCAGTCCCCTTTTCATCGAAATTTTGGCATACGGCATAAGACCTAAATACACAAATACACTTCCGATTCACGAAGTATTAGGGCAACGGTCTATGGTGTGGAACCCGCATCTACGAGGTGAAATGAGTTGTACAGCTGGGGCATAGGTTGCAGGAGGCGAGGTGCACGAAACGTAGGTTTTGCAGAGCAGGGCAGCTCGACACCAATTGTTGTCCTGTAGCCCATGATCGACTGATTGATTGAGGGGTTTTACGCGCCGACGCAACGCAGGCGATGAGGCCCGCCGTAGTGGAGCGCTCCGGATTACTTTGGAACCCTTGGGGATCTTTATCGTGCGCCGAAATCTCGTACACACGGACGTTTTTACTTTTTGCCTTGATCAGAAAAGCGGCCGCCATAGCCAGGAATCGAACCCGCGTCTTCGTACTCAGCAGCGCAACGCCTTAGCCAGTGAGCCAGCGCGGCGGGTAGTTGTCCTGTAGCCTAGCTGTTCAGCAGGAGCGGACAGACAGGTCGCGTTGATGCTTGTCCAAGTTTGCGTGAGGGCCGCCCTCAGCAGAAGACGTCAAAGAATTCATCGTGACGAGAAAAGCCGCCAGTCAGGCCCGCATACCGCGCGGTGCTCCGGAGACGTGTCCTTACACTGGAGAAGTGAATCGCCGCTTATAATAACTATCCACTTATAACTTCGTATAATTTATAATATAAAGCATGCATAGTGGTCTGCCAAAAGAAGTCATCCTTATATCGGGCATAAAGCTTACCTCTAAATCACGCTAACGCAAGAGTACAACCCCGTAGCGAAACCTATTTTTTGTTCCGTAAACACTCCTTCAGTGCAGAAGAAAAAAAAAAGAAAGATTCAAATGCGTTTTCCCGAAAATCTAGAGTGCCTCAGCGTCACCAATATTATTGTTCGCGTAGTTGAAAAAGCCATAGATAAAGCCCTTCTTTCCGATAACAAAAGAACACCTTGGAGATGACGTATATTGATATCGTACATCCTTCTCAGGAAGATTTTCTACATGAAAGTGTTCCACGGGGCACTGTACTCCTCTTGCGATAGGTTTTTGTGTTATAACGAAAATTTTCTCTCTACGAGACCAAAATCCTCCTCCACCCCCCGTGTGAAGCATTGCTATTGACACACCATAGGGAGAAGACACGAATGTGCATTGGTAGAGGCAAAATAAAGCAAAATATTAGCGTATATATGCTATCGTTCTGCTCCTTTTTTTTTTTTTTTTTTTGAGGAGGGCAGTTGAAATTGCGGTGAGTTGTCGAAATATGGCACGTTTGAACGCGGGCGTTTCGCTGCGTGTATCAAACACGCGCGCACAAACGAGCGCGCGCGTACTCCCTCCTTCCCTCCCTCCCTCCCTTTCTCTGTCTCTCTAGCCGAGCTAACCGCCACAGCGAACCCAGGAGTGCGTAGCTCAGCGTCCATCCCCATGACCGTTTTGTTTTGCCTCGTCACCACTGACGTAGGCATAACAGCGACCACATATCTTCTTTCCGGTCACGTACCATGGTGACGGAAACGTGGATGACGCGTCCGCAAAGCCCCATGAGGGATGCTATGTGGCTTCGCAGCCAAAAGTTGCGGGATACGTGTACAGAACGCAAGTCATGCACTGCAACATCGCACCGCTAGTGAGCAGCACACGGTGGCCATGATGGAGGCAGAGAGAGTGCATTTTAGTTCCCCTCTATTTTCCGGCTTTCGAGCCAGTCAGTGGGGCAGGGTTTTGGAAGACGCTGGGTTGTTGGGCCAAAAAAAAAATCTGAGTGGGGCGATTGTGACATACCCTTGCTATGTGTTACCGATTGCGCGGTGCATAAAGATCAATTTGTTTCGACTTTTAGGGCAACAGTGTGGTACCATTCATAAAAAAAGGGAAAAAAATAGCACATTACAGTCGCGGTCATTCCCGCCCTTTCAATAACGTCATTATTCTTTCGTTATGAGATGAAGAACCGCAACCGCAGACTAATAGATAGACTGATAGTAGTTTGCCTAATTTTATCCTGTAGGCGACGGCGGCGAACCCCAAGTATTCCGCTTAAAGTGACACTGACAGGTTCGCTGTTCAGCGGAAGTGCATTGGGAAATGAAAGTTTGGCATTTTTGGTTTAAGTTGTATGGTTGTCCTAGGCCAGGCAGGCAATAATCATTAATAAGAGCCAGAGCTGCTGCCTCTATAAAGGTTGAGGTTCAAGGAGGGGCGACCATATAGAGCAAAAAACGAGAAAGCGCGTTATGAAGGTGGTAGTTGGATCTGCATAATGAAGCTACTCAGCAGATGATGACGATAATGAAGAAGTGGGAGAATTAAAGAAACAAGGTAGAAAACAAATTAAGGAAACAAAAGATGAAGAAAAGGAAAAAGAAGTTAAGAAAAAGAACAAGGAAAAAAGAAAGACAAATGTAAAATGAGGAAGGGAAAATAGAAAAGAAGAGGGAGATAAAGCATAATAGAGAAGAAAGAAAAAGGAGAAGGAGCAATATGAACATGGCAACGAGAAGAACAAAGAGAAGGAAAGGAGGAAAGAAAAAAATCAAGAGAAAAAGTAGGAGAGGAACGATGAGGTGATGATCATACTTATGATTAGACAGAATATCAGATGCCACTTTTTTGGTAATGCCCGTCAAGCGAATTTGGTTCCCTGCCCCTCCCTTTTCTCTTCCCGGAACTGTGGTAAGGCGGTCTGAACAGCGCTCGCCTCGGGGATCAAGTAGTCCTGATGATGGTGGTGCTGATAATAATAATTTTTATTTTGCCCGGAACTGGGTGAGAACTTTGGCGCGAGCGGCATCTTCGGCAAGTTACACGACCTTGATCTGTATTTCGGCGTCGGAGCTAAGCAAAAACGTATCGCCCTCCACTGCACTGGTAATACGTAAGTGTGCTCGTACAGTTCGTGGCTGAGCATCAAAAGCTCAAATCATGCCAGTGAGTGTGGCTCGCTGGGTGCACCACTTGCATTGATCAATAATGCAAGAATGCAAGATTGGGGAATGCATCATTGAGCCAAGCTACAGATTGACGTCTATTGAGCGTGGGATACGCTGCGGGATATTTCTGGCGCTTCATGCGATAGTGTTAAGTGATCTACCCGTAGATCACCACCCTGATTCTTACCCCCTGGTCTTAGCCAGCAGCGTCATCGGGGCAATCCCGGAAGCTGAAACATCAGGTCGCCTAATTTGCTAGTTCGTTGGCTTGGCGAGATGCATGGGCCGGTGTCCATATTATTTGCAGGTTTTGCATACGAGCGGCCTGGACGAAGCGTAAGAGGCGGAGTGGTGTATTAGAGATCCCGCCCATTTCGTAGTTCCGGAAAGCTGTTTCGGAGTCTCTCTTAGCCGTTGCGGAGGCGATGGCAAGCGCAACAGCGGCCGCTTTTCCTTTCTCCACGTGACTCGCATAAAGAGAGGCTTGTGCCAGAGTAATTGACTTCAGCATATATTGCTACAACGGCCATGGCGCGCGTACAGTGGTAGTCAGCGGCGTCAACATAGCATGCGTCAGGGTCATCTCTGAAACGCAGGTGCGGGCAGTGGCTCGGGCGTGACGGCGATCCTGGTGGTGTACCGGGTACGTGTTCCTGGGTATGGGGGCGACGTAGATGTCCGTTTGAAAGTGGGGGGAAGCGAAGTCTTGTTTACATGTTGCCTGGCGTACGGAATACTTGGTTTCTGCAGTAAAAGGTGTCTTGTATGACGGCTGGATAATCGGTGGTATTGGGTTGTGCGCGGCGCTTCTACAATTTCTTCTAGGGTATTATGGATACCCATAGCCATGAAATGTTCGGTGGATGGGATGACATGATGGGAATGCCTGCGGCCTGTTTGTAGGCTTTGAGTGCTATTTAATTTTACCTTGTTCAGCTTTTTGGGGGTGGACGTACGGAGTGATATACGTGATTCGGTGTATACTTAAAAGCTTTCACTATCCGGATAAAGTTGCGTTCTTCAAGTCTGTGGGGGGAGTGTGAAATAAGGCAGCTTATTTGTTGGGAAATCGTAATCTCCTCGGGCTGGGGGGGCGGCTACAGTCTGCTCATTTCGGGCAAGGGAGATGGCACCCAGCTTACTTTCGTTTTTTTTCAGCTTGTACGAACTTATTCCACAACAACAAACCTTGTGCTACAACGGTGGTTAAAATAAGATACCTCTTATGGCTCTCTGCAAGTGTGGCCCACGAATATAGACCCAGAAGTTGTTACCTTTACTCTTTGGCTTTTTAAGCTTACGTTTGCATTCATTGTATAGGTCGTATCTGTTCTGCAATGATGTCCTTTTATATACAAAGCCTACTGGCTCAAAATCTGTCGTTCTTACCGCAAAAGTATGCCCGGCCAGAAATTTTTTCTGACGCAGTTCCTAGCGTTACACTAAAGCTGTGGAACAAAAACTGAGCGCCTCAATTATGCAAGAGGGGAGCGCATCATACTTTAGATAAGTCATAAGAATATATCATAAGAAATGCCCTCGACTCGAAGCGCAAAACAGTGCGGTATTGTCGGCGTAAAGCCTCCGACGCATTCAGCGTCTGGTGCCTTCGGCACCTACAAGGCACATAATTGTTTAAAACAAGCTTAGCTACAAACGCAACCTCGACGAAACTACAGATCACCCAATCAAGGGTTTTTGGTGAATGCTGAGACAAAGGAAGCACTTAGACCCACCGCGATGGCTTGTTGTCAAGGCGTTGGTTTGTTCCTGCCGGGGTGGCTGCTTTCGACATGAAAGCGCAAACGAACGTACCTTAACTAGTTCATCAAAATTATCCGGAGCTCTCCATTAGGGTGCGCCTCCCAGCCCAGGCGTAGTCCTCAACGTGTTATAGGCGCAAAAATTTCAAAATAAATTTTTTTTGTGTGTGTTTAACTTAGGTATGCAATATGCTATGAAGGAACTACGACAGATGCAAGACCAAGAAGGCGTTTGCGAACGCAGATTACCCGACAAGAGGACCTTACGGGAAGTATAGCGGCTCGGCCCAATGCATTATTCAGCTGGCGCCAAAGTTCTAACGTGGATTTTTTCAGCCCAAGCGCGGGAGATAACAAAACGCTGACACTACGAAAAGGTCGCATCTGCAAGGGGAACTACTGGTTGAACGAGAAACAGGATCCACAAAACAGAAATTCATTTCTTCGCTTAGAAGGCGGTCTTCAATACCAACTGTGATATCAGCTTTTTTTTTTTTTGTTTCGGTGCTAGTCTTTCATTTTCAACAGAGTAGGGAAGGCCGTGCCCCGAACTGAAATATTTGCAGCCTTTTGATACGCCGATGTCTGTGATGTAATTTAAACCTGGTGTGCACCAGTTCCATCAACACGAGTAACGGTCGTTTATTTTTCCCCTTTACTTTAATGAAGCTTAGGACAATTTTTTCGAACGGTATACCAAATATCGCTTGTTTCATTTTTGAACACTGCACGTAATAATTCTACACGTATTGGGGCCGATAAGAATAAACGATCTAAGTGGCCTGGTTCTCAAATAAAATATATATCACATCCCATTTATGCCATTGACGGGTATCAGCATGCATTGGAGAGCACAGTTTTATTTGTATTCCGCTTGCAGCCAATCGTTAGGTATGGTAAAGTAATATAGTCTACCCATTGCCTTTATATACAATAATGCAGTTACGGTTGCACGTTTTATATGTCAACGAAACATCAGAGCAATTCAGGAATTAGAATAAGCGAAAATGCTAGAACCGTGTGATTTGTGAACTGTTGGTAAACTTACAGGGGGTGTTATCTGCATGCGAGAACTAAAGCATTTTATGTTAATAATAGCAAAACGACTAAAGCAGGCTTTAAGGGAAAAAATGTGCGCTCTCTAAATTCAACCCCGGATTCGGAGGAATGTCACTAATCAGTACTTAAAACATTTTTTTATGCTCAACATCTGTGCACGTATATTGTGCGCGTTTCTGGAGTTCGGGGTTCCTGATTGATCTTTGGTTTTTCCTGTGATACTTGATTGTCCTCATCCATAGAAATTTGTTAAATCCTGTCTGGATCGTTGAAGCGCATTGCTGCTTTTTTTTTTTTTTTTGCGCAACGGCCGATCCACCATGGAACCGGGATCTCCCTGTAATGAATAATGCGTAGGAATGCAGAACGAGTCCAATCTTTCCAGGTTGTGTTACCTACTGTTTCTAAACACTAGAAAAACTTAGTGCTGAAGAGCATTTACACCGAATTTTATTTCATCAAGACCGACGCCAAACAAAGCCGTGATAAGCGTAAGAAAGATTACGGCTCGACGAGAACATTCAAAGGCTGTTCTTGTATGTAAATAAATTATCTGCCCTACAAGAACCTGGCCCGCTTCATTTTCTAGGAGTTATCAAAGTTTGCTGAATTGATATATTTACTCGAAGTGCTTTATGTTTCAGTACCTTTGCGAGCGATTTAAGATTATGATATTTTCACAGGACCAGACAGCACTTGAGACGTAACTACTTTATCAACAGACCTCGGAGTGGAAGTGATGCAACGCAGGGACCTTAATCACACGGAGAGGTTCAAAGATAGAAATGTCAAATGGAAGTGTTTCCGCGGCTGTCTTGAGAAGATGCTCTTCGAAGAAAAGCTAAGAAGTGGAGCATAAAACTACTCACTCCAGTTAATGACTGTTATTGTGAGCCGTCCTGACTATCACTTCCCAAAACAATTTCGTACGATACGATATGGCTCATTTCGCCATCGCCAACGACCTCGGCCGAAACTAATGTCAACGTCACGCACAAGCGAAACAGGAAATTCCGCTAAATTTCAGGTTCATTAGAGGGCAGATCATGTAGGGGTCATAAACAAGAAAAAAAAAAAAAAAACGCGACAAACGTGCAAAAGGGGAAGGGTGGCTGCTTCACAGTATGTCCGCCACCGTGGGAAATACGTTCCGGCAGCCATGCACGAAATGGGCGTTGTTTCTCTTGACCTCATTGCAGCGACAGCGCCCTCGAAAATGGAACTAGCTTTCAGACACCTTGTTTTTGTTTGTGCTCGCCCGAACAATGCCAATGTCTTATTGTCGCATTTTTCGCGCTCACCCAGGAAGCACTTATTAGGTGCATCAGTTTCTTTTCATTTTGTTTCTTCGGTTGCGTGTGGGTTTTTTTTTTCTCCGCATCAATTTATTTTTCTGCTTTTCTCAACCTCGTGTGTCTATGTTCCTGGCTATATTCACGTAATTTTATGTCTCACTTTCTTTTTAAAGCGATGCTTTGTTCCTCTAGCCGCCAAGGGTTCGGTCGCGACCATCGTCGTCAACAGAAAGCTCCTGCGAACAAATAAAAGGAGTTACTGGCACACCCAGTAATCTAACCTGGACCGAATAGAGAAGCGTAGCGAGAGTCCGTTTTCTTACCAATTGAGCTTCGAGCGCACGTGGAGACCGGGGAGACAGACGGTGTACTCCGATCACCCGATAACTGCGATCATCTGTGGCTCAGGACGCACGCGGAACACGTCATTGCCATGTTAGTAACGCGACTAGCTTTTTCGCCAAACGTAGTCCGGTTCGCGGTACGTCTGTCTCTGTCTGCCTCTTGCATCGAGCCAAGATATTCAACAGCTCCAAAAAGTCGCCGAGGACAACAATACTACTCCAAAATAGGAAGTTTGGGCGCAGGTGCTTATATGTTTTGATTTGCGGTATTTATTGATTCTGCAGTCTACATAAGCATGGATGGTGATGGTCATGATGAGGACAACGATAATCATGATGCTTGAACAAAGAATTTAAGATAGACATTCACGTTTGTACACTTACAAACACCGTTTGGGGACGCACTCGCTGGACACCTTACTGACGACGTCATCAGCAAATGGACGACCACGCGCTACTCTGACGCCATCTCAGAAGGTCGCCGCTGAGCACGTCTGGGGCGGCACTTCGCTTTCATGCTTACTCTTTCGCCCCAGTCTTCTCCGCTTTCTTCCTTGCGCTCACTTCGACATCACCGCCATACATACTTATCCTGCACTCTCCGTGCTCCAGGTTCGCTCGGTTACGCCAAGGCGGTGGGAACGCCGCCCAGAGCGTGAACAAGCAATTATAAAGTGCCCCCAGAAAATTTATAAACAGCGCTGGTGTTGGCAATACAACCCATGTCTTGGCCTGTTTCTTTCTTGCATGGGGCAAAGCAGCAGCTTTGACCCTACATGCGACGGGCTCTGAATGGCGCATAACATACAGACGATAACCCCTTTTGTGTGCGGTTAACCACCAAAGCTGTTCCCTTTGTCGTATAACAATACACTGGCCCTCAATGCCATTATCTAAAAGGCGACCGCGAAGACGGATACCGTGAGGACACCGTGGAACCGTGCTGTCGCCGCTTCTCTTCACCGACGACGCTGCTCACTGGCGCGCACCGCAGCACTGAGAGTAATAGTGCTGTGTTTCGAGACCTCTTTTTTTTTTAAAGCCGGTCACGGCTCATTACCCAGCGCATCTCGTCGCCATAAAGCCTTAAAGCGACCCTTCCCGTCCTCCCTACCCCTGGCTTGCCGCATTTTCTCGCCCGCTCTAAGCTATACCAGCGTAGTTCTCTCTAATCTAGTGGAATTACTTGAATCGTAAAATGTCAATGTGCACGGCATTTTCTTGGCTGCCAACGTTCCGCAACAGACGGTCAGCACGGGCTCCTCGAGTTTTTTCTCGGTTGCTTGGCGTTGGAAGGTTGACGGATCTTGCATTATTGTCTTGTAATTATAGCTCAGATAAGGAAGCAGAAGAAGTAAGGTGGACAAGGTCACGTGTTCCACACACCACGAGAACACTTTTGCACTCTCGTTTAGGGTGTATAAATGATCCATACTTGCGATTTGCTGAGAATAGACCAACAAAGATTTCGCGCATGTTCACAGCACTAGCTATAGTACGTGATGGATGTTCATAAAAAGATAATTAAACATAATAAACCCATGTACAATAACAAATTTATTTTTCCCGTTTCCCACTCACCCCAAACCTATGATAGTGTATATACTGATAACAGTAAATATATGACACTGGTTGTTCCGTAAAAACAGAACTGTCAACACTTTTTACCAACAAATAAGGAATTCTACTGCGTATTTCTACCTGAAGCGCCATGTGATATTTCATTTATAGAGAGGCTTCGTTGGGGCAATCGTGCCTACATTTACGTTCAGCTCGCGCGCTTTCACTGCTTCACGTCCAGCAAGGAGGTTGTTATACGAAGGGTCCGGTTGGGGCTGGGGCTTACTCCGGCCCGTACGCACCGATAAAAAAGGGGACCACCGCTGACATGTGAAAGGCCCATCCTGCTTCCATGCCAAGGCTCCGGTAGGCTCTATACTTTACGAACGTGCCCTTGGAACTAGGACTTTCGAATAAAACCTGCGATGGTGGCAGGCCTGGACATGCGGCAAGACACAAATTACCAATGGTGGCTCTATGGAGCTACTTACTGTGCCTTGCTAGCGTATATCCCGAATGCTAAACTAGCTTCCTGTATATAACTCAAACTCGTTTCTTATCGGCTAAACCTTGAGGCTAGGAAATCGACGCAACCACAACAAAAGGGGGACAGAAAGGAGAGGCCTTATGAAATTGTGCCTGTTGGTGTTTCTTCAATATTTTTTTTCTTCTGGGAAGTCCACAATGAACGAATTCTTGAATCTTCAAATTTTTTTCTCCGCGAATTAACTTTTTATTCTTGTGCTGGCAAACAATCTCGGTTTTGAACTCCTTTTCTGTAACGGGATTTCGTTGTAACGTGAATAAGATATTGCGTTCATACCCCCGTGAGACCTGTAGAAGCCAACGCGAAGTAAGAGAATAAGTAATGTGGAATCGATTGAATTCCTTGCATCAACGGGCCGCGCTTCAAACGTTCGGTTACCTGCCTGGCAGCGTTGTCAAACAACTCTCTTTCGACGCGGCCTACGTGGGAATATGCATCCCGTCATCACAGCACGTTACCGTCTCCGGAGAGAGCAGCGGCGAAAGTAGCTTCGGTATTTACCGGATCGCTTGGGCACTGGCCCAACTCACAGAAAAAAACAGAAGCCCTGTTTTCGAGCGTATATCTCCACTACAGGGACCGAGGCGAAACTAGGCCCTGTGAATTACCTTGAAGCCCATACCCAAAAATATGGGTCCAGACCAGGCAAGTCGCCGCGCTGACAGGGCAAACCACTACAACAGGAAGCCATTTTCCCCAGAAACTACGGTCATTTACACCGACGCTGCGTACAACAAAGAAACCAAAATCGGAACGACAGCTTTTCATAGCGACGTCCTCTCCACAGTAACCAAGTACGCCCCCGCACCATCGTCGACATCTCTGGAGCTTCAGGCTATTGTAAACGCGATAGAAGCACAGCAAGATCAAACAAAACTGGTAATCATCACGGACAGTAAATCAGCAATTCGCAATCTACGGGAAAATCACATGTACCCCCCCATGCGCTACACACTCGCCAGCATCACACGTAACCACCCCGAGCTTCATACCACTGTGATATGGGTCCCTGGACACGCAGGTGTAAAGGGTGAGAAGGCCCATGCCTTAGCCCGAGCTGCTGTCTTTGATCCGGGCACCCCAATACCCTGGCCTCGCTTCTATGACCCAAAAGAGCACCACCGAGAAATGCATCAGACTCGTAGAAAGTACTTACGGGACGTCAGAGATCAGAGAACCACCCTCCCCTACCCCAGAAAATTCCCCCGCCCTGACGCTGTTCTCTTTGGACGTGCACAAACGGGCACGCTACCAACACAACACATACAACACTACATAGACGGGCTTCCAGGCACACCAAAATGAACACACCCTCTGGACATGCCCAAACATACAAAGCACCCTGAGATCTTCCCTGCAACCAATTCGTGCCACAAAGCGCCCTACTTGCTGGGAGGCATGGGTCACACCCCCTAAGGAGCTTGAAGAGCTCTATTGGACCACGCTGGTGCACCACGTTAAAAACACGCCAGGACTATATAGTCCCCGTAACCTAACCAAGAAGCCGAGCAGTCCTTTGGACACAGGCTTCAAAATAAAGTTTATCTCTCTCTCTCTCTCTCTCTCTCCCCGGAAAACACGTATTTTTCTAAACTCCGCCCAGCAACCTTGGAAAAAAGCAGTGCATTCAGGATAGAGCAGCGGAAAAGCCACGCACGATGAAAATGAGAAAGGGGTACGAAATCTAAGACCCTGCACCGAACCGCGACAGCACTCTCTGCATGTGGTGGTCCAAATTAATCCGGATCCCTCCACTACGGCGCGCCTCATTGCCTGCGCTGCGTCGGCGCGTTAATCCCTACAATCAGCTCTCTGCATGTGCTAGTGAATAGGGCCGATTTTTTAAGTCTTTGATTCTTAGTAAAAAAAATCGTGCGTCTCTACATCACTGCTTGCTGCAGTATTCTTTCTATTCCTTTTATTGCGAATCTGAAGTGCCTTCAGACCCTAATAACATAGAAAATGAAAGCATGCCCCCGGTATACGGATGGTTAATCAGGGAAGCAGTAAGGTGCGGCCGGTCTTTTTCACTCCCTGCTGTCCACCATTCCCACCTACAGGTGTCGATAGATGCTAGAATGGAGATACGTCACCTGTACACCCAGCTTAACTTATTCCCGTTACTCATCTGCAACCTGGTTTTTTCGCGCGTTCTCTTGGTGTGCACTGGATGAGTTTTTTTGTTTTTAATTACACGGGACCACTGGATTTCCATTTCGCTTAGGTATATGAAGCCTCGCTGAAGAACGTTATCAGTGTTTATTCTAATTTGTTTGCTTGGAGTAGTACAGGCTCAGTTTAAAAGTTCTATAGCTGTTAACCAAAAGGGCAACATATAATAGTGTGAATAGCATCAAAAAGGAATCGTAGAGGCTAATAGCATAGAGATCTTAATGCGTATATAAGGCGAATAGGCGCTTGGAATTAGGTGATGATCGAACAAAACTTGCGCCCGCAAACTTGAAAAACAAAATTCTATGATCGCATTGAAAGCTGGGACAGTCTTTACACATTGTGAAGGAGTGTGAGCAGCGAAAACAAAGCACGTATTTCAGAAAAATGGTAAATACATCGGTAAGAAATCATGTTTAACAATGAAAAAAAAAACTCAAAAATCTTGGTGGCAAACAGGTAGTCTCTCAGAATCTAAACCTGTTGTCTTATATTATAGGGCAGGAGGTTACTGACTACTTCATTTCCGAGCACTTCTGTCAGTATGGACACTCCGTTAACAGATTGAGACTCCGACAAAAATGGCACTTGTATACGTATAAGGGCGGATAGTCAGAACAGAGGCGGATTATTGATTACCGTCACAGAATTTGTCGCTTTCTTTTTTTCTAAACTTTAGGAATCCTGAGAGTATCCAGGCTGCCACAGTCAAAGGCATGATTCACTGGCATCCCAACACTTCTCAGAGAGACACGTTGTTTGCTATTGAATAAAATGGGAAACCACGTTATAGATGAAGGGTTGTAAAAAGTGTTAGCCATATTTGCAAGAACTACCCCGCGAGGAAGGGAGGTTCCGACGCTCCTGTACAGTAGACAGTAGATTTTGCTAAGTGGAACGTAGTGGAGAAGCTAAATTGTTACAAATCAGCTTATAACAGGATACTGTCTATAGACTTACATTAAAATGGCTACAACTCGTTAGGATGTCTCTAAGGCCTTGTATTTAAGAAGCCACAGCAACAATACATGTATCATATAAAGGTAACTCCGTTTCTGCATCAGTAGCAAACATTGCAACTATCTTGCATTGTACAAGAATCAATGTGGACAAGCATGAAAGTTTATCTATACTGATCTTTGTCTGAACTCCCAAAAATCAAAGCCTGAACACCCTCCAGGACGTGCTAGCGCATTTAACTTCGGTTACGGTGTATCTGGTTTTTAAAACGTTGTCCCCGAAATTATTATCATATGGGTCAAAATACTGGTCTTCAGCTTCTACATGGTGAGCTGAAATATAAATTTGCAGTGCCACGACAGGAAGAAATATACCTGCACTAGGTTCTTCTTTAGCAATTTGTATTTTAACAAATTTAGCAAATTGGCGAAGGGAGGCAGGTTCGAAATGGCGTGTAAGTTTTTGCTTACGCAACTTTCTCTGATTACGAGTGCGGACAAAAAACATTCAGAGCCCACGCTAATTACGCGACATACAATTTGAATACCGTTTGCACATTTCTCAAAGTGAACCTGACGCCTACGCTCATTAGTTTTAAGATTTTGTGGTCCCCGTCCGTCCTTACAAAAGAACAGGAACAATAGCCATAGAAGTAACCAGTAATTAAGCAGTGTCCATTCAGTGGCATCAATGGCCGGACTCAACCAGGAACGAGTACGGATTTCTGGGCTAGTTGGTGATGCTTTGACGAAAAATTCATAGCGCATAAAAAACAAGGACAGAGAAGAGGAGAGACAACACGCGCTCCGTGTTGTCTCTCCTCTTCTCTGTCCTTGTTTTTTTTGCGCTATGAATTTTTCGTCAACCAGGAAGTTGCCTGTACCTACAACTGAATAATGAACTCATACTTCTAGCGAACTTTAGCACAGGACGAAGAAAGAAAAGACGAAACACACGATACTTCTAGGGAACTTTAGCACAGGACGAAGAAAGAAAAGACGAAACACACGGTATACTAGCGTGTGTTTCGTCTTTTCTTTTTTTTTGTGCTGTGCTAAAGTTCGCTAGAAGTATGAGTTCATTAGTCAGCAGCAACCAACTCGCCCAACTCTCCGCTTTAATTGTCCTTCAACTGAAGCCGAATGCAAGCCTCCCCACCGAACTCCCTGTCTCGCACGTGGGTACGGTGAATCCGGGTCCGACTCGGGCTCCCTGTCGCGCCGTTAAAGAGCTCCCATTAAAACTAAGCCGCATTATCTGCAGAAATCATGCCCGCGAGAGCCGGAAATACTACCGGGTCCGAACCGACGGGAAATGCGCAGATATTGCGGTGTCCATGCGTCGTCGAAAAGGGCTTTCGCTAATCGTGACACGTGAGAAATCACCGTATACTTAACCCGTGCGTCTAATATTCCTCCTTTCCATAATGCCGCAAGCTTGGACAATTCTTTATTTCAGTTGCAATTTATAGAGCACTGCTATCACTGGACAGAGGTGACTCATAAGCGTTAGTGCATGCCATTTGTGTTGGGGCCAAAGTTGCGAATCCGCCTGACTATGCAGCTGCATGGTCATCTGCATCACGGTCGAACTGACGGACAGACAACCGTGCAAACAGACTGAGCAGAAGGAATAATGCGGAGGGCTGAAGATGAGTCTTACCACTTCTTGCGGAACTTAATAAAACCAGCAGGAAATTTCCGCTATGTGGCTGTTGACCTCATTACAGCCACTGCACTTCGTGTGTAGTATCAGGTGCCGAGAAAAATTACGTATTTTTCACCTTCAAGCGACGAAACGCACCCAGTTTTGTAGCGTAAGCTACACTGGCCGAGGTTGAGCAGTTTCGCGTGTGCCGTGAAGGGCCGTTCTGCGCAAGCGCGAGGGACATTGGATTGGACTGGATTGGCTTGGATTGACTGGGCTTGGATTGGATTGTATTGGACTGAGTTGGGTTGGATTGGATTGGATTGTATTAAAGTGGATTGTGTTGAATTGTGTTGCGTCATAGCCGCGGCAGACGCACTGGCGCCGGCGCGTGCCCAGGTGTCGCCTCAATTGCGCAGTAGCCAAGTCTGACGCTGCACCGGAGCCGCTTGATAGCCGTTTCGCGTGGCTCGTGAAGAGCCGTGCTGAGCATGCGCGAGGAGCAGTGACTGGACAGGACTGGACTCGACTGGACTGGATTGGACTGGATTGCTGAACCTTAGCTCACGCTACGTATATCCTGGCATAGCAGAGCTAAGTCACTACTAATTTTTTATTATTGTTTTATTCTTCGGGAACTACATCGGACAAAATAAAATGATTTCGGGATGCTTCCAAGCCAAGGAAAAACTAGTGTGTATTCGCATTGGCCTATTTAAAACAATACGGGTTCCCTAGAGAGTTATTCAATGTATTACTGTGCGCCGGGTCTCTCTAAAAACCTTTCCGGGATAAGACAGTAAAGTAAGAGAAGGCCAAATAGTTATTTGCGAACCGCTCGTATTGCTTGACACCTTGAGTGTGGATTATCGTGACTATCATTGCAAATCGCATGCACTCGACCCGCTACACAACCTGCGCTGTATAGCTTTAAACATTACACAGGAAAATATCCCCCGTCAGTACTTAAAAGGCAGTGCTACGTTTCCCTGACGCATTTTTAGACGTCTCTTACAACAAGACATGTGCCACAATCCTGAGGCACTGATGAAAGCCATGCAGCCAAATAATTTGAACAAATGCGGGAATCACGCAAGAATCGGGAATCGGGCGCTCTTCAACACAGCCTGGTGTTGAAGAGCGCCGTGCGGGTGGATCCGTTCCAGATTCAGCTGAATCCAACCGGGGCTCACCAACACAACCAAATGACTGTTAGTCGTTTCGGGGCTCTAGATTTTCATTACACCGCTAGGTGATTGATGGCCTGCTGGTCATGGGCCAATCCCGCTACACGATCTTTTTGAACAGTCTTGATCGGCTAGGGAACTCCGCTGGTGGGGCTGTGGCATATTTTTCTAAGCTTAGAGCTCTATTTCGCAAATGTAAGGTGCAGAGTTGGTAAACCTGACAGCGCTTAAAATTCCATCATTCCCAACCACTGCGCTCATTCCCAACCATTGCGCATTGATTGATTTTTCCCTCACAACCGACATCTAAGAACGGGACAGAAGAAGAGAGAAAAGACAGAAAAACAAATTTTCTGTTTATTTTTTGCAGTATTCCAGGCGTTCGGAATGCGGGGATCTATTCAGGTAATTTATCACCAGTAAATTGAACGCAACCAGCTTTAAGACGGGAACGAAATCCCAAGGTAAGTGATACGCGTTTCTGAATATCATATCTAACCCGCGGCACAATGTGTCATTGCCGCATCTTATCAGGATTCATTTCCTGTTTTTTTGCCTCGGCATCGCCGCATTTTTGTAGCGTCCGCTGGCCGTATTCGGTTGCCCTGACAACGATTACTTCTGTATCAGTCTCCGTATCAGTCTTAACTCTCCTATAAGGGCGCCTTACTTTTAAGTTTTTGCTATGCAATGTTCACGAACATTGCGTTTTTGCTTCAGTTCTTCGTCGTCCCCAAGATGCGTTGGCTACGCACACAGATTCGCTGTTTTCAGTAACTGAGGTCGGTGACGATGTCACCGCAGGCGGAGGCGACACAACTTCCGGTCATTTCTTTGCTGCTAACGACGTCATGGTTGTCGCTTCCGTCAAGGTTTACTGAAATTGGGCGGGATGGTTTGTACGCCAAATGACGTCACTTCTATCCTGCTGGACAACGTCGCAGTATTTCCGGCAGTGCGTTGAGGTCAATTGGTCGCAGTGACGAATGCAAGGGCCCTCCGAGTTGTTACTTTCTGTACGCACTGAGGTAATTTGTTTCAGTGCAGCTCGTCAGAACGAGGCAAACGCGTTTTTTACAGCACGTAACAGCTATTCTTGTTGGCCGAAAGGGAGGTCGATGTCTGATCTTCCAGGATAACTTTTTTGCCGCTCAAAATAGAAGTTTCTGAACGAAGAAGGCGGAGAATAATCATAGCATGTGGCCGCAGTAATAAGGAGCAAATGGACGGTCTTATGAGAGAACCTCCACGCTTTCACAGACAGCGATTCATCACATCAGTTTGTATTTCAAACGCCCCTAAAGCAAGGGGACGCACCGAACAACGTCATGAGTTAAACGGCACATAACTGACTGGAGAGGGCATGGAAGAAATAAAGCCTCTACCTTGTCATCCTTAGCGGGTTTCTTAATTTGCGCCGTAATTCTAGCATCTCAAAGAACGCCTAACAAAGCCTGTACTCTCTACATCGATCCTTTCTCCCTGTCTGTTCAACCGCCCCAAATTTTACCTTCTGTTTCATTCACCCGTTTATTTTCTCTTCGGAGCAGACGCCCTTCTTACTAAAAGCCCCAACGCACCCATGTAGTTTGTTGACGTTTTTCGCAGAGCAGGCAAATGAATTTGGTGCTGCGTTCAATCTTCTACGGGATCACGTTTATTGCGTATGTGTGTATTTGCTACATCCTCATCCCTGCCGCCTTTGCTTGCAGCTTGTTTTCTGTGAGCACCAAAGAAAAGCCCGAGCCGCCGCGGTAGCTCAGTAGCTAAGGCGTTCTGCTGCTGAGCACGGGGAAGCCGGTTCGATTCCCGTCCGCGGCGGGCGTCTTTCTCATGGAGGCGAAAAGCAAAAACGCCCGTGTGTTCGAGATTTCGGCGCACGTTAAAGATCCCTAGGTGGTAAACGTTAACCTTGAAGCCTCCACTGCAGCGCGCATCATCGCCTGTGAAGCGTCGGTGCGTCAAACCCTACAATCAATCAATCAATCAATCAATCAATCAATCAATCAATCAATCAATCAATCAATCAATCAATCAATCAATCAATCAATCAAAAGACAAGCACAGTTGGGCAATAGATAAACAAACGGCAAAAAGAGGGAAAGGAACTGTGCGGGAGGATGCGATATCCGGCAAGGTTGGTTTGATCTGCTTACTAGTGTCATATGTGTGCTCAGCCGCCCACCTTTATCTTGTGCGTGTTTAAAGCGGGTCTCATTTTTATACTTAGTTAATCTCCTACTCCATTATTTTCATCTCGATGATGGTTGGTGTTTCATGGCGCAAGGCCAACGAGGGCAAAGAGCGCCAGAAAAGAAGTTATATAATGAAGCGAAGTGATTACCACAAAAAGGTAGGTGTAAAAACATGTAAATCGAACATAGTAAAATCAATTAAAGGTAATGGTGATGGCTGGTGTATAGGGCCAGATTTGATTATGCGTGATATGAGATAAGGTTTAAAAACTTAACATCTGACAAATAATCAAACACACGTTTCATAGAAACACTGGCATCGTCACCTAGAAACAGCGATGGATATAGTGGGATATGTTGTCTGTAGAGTTCTCTGAAGTGTTTGTGTCGTGTTGTGTGAAGTGCCTTGCATGTTATTAGTATGTGGACTACGGATAGGCCCTCCCCGCACCTGCTACACAGGGGTCTTGGAGATCCCGTGAGCAGGTGGGAATGTGTTGCATGCGTGTGGCCTATCCGTAATCGAGCCAGGGTAACTTCGTTGTGTCTGTTGTATCAGTGGTGTATGCTCCCAAGAGTGGCTTTATAATGTGTAGTTTGTTGTCAGTCTGTTGATTCCAGTGTGCTTGCTATGTTGTGCGAAGGTGTTGTCTGATGTGTGATTTGAGGTCGGTGTAGGGTATTGTTGTTATGTCAACGGTAGTTGTAAGGGCAGCAGCGGCCGCCATTCGGTCTGCGGTCTCATTACCTGGAATTCCAGAGTGCCCTGGCACCCAGCACACGGTCACCTCAAGCTTTAACGCATGCACAGACATAAGAGTACTAATGAGAACATTGACCACATGGTTTTTAGACTTCTGTGAGGATAATGTACGCACAACACTTAAAGAATCAGTATAAATTACAGATTTCGGAATTCGACTTAGAACAATATGTTGAACTACAAGAAGTATGCCATAGGCCTCTGCCGTAAAGATACTTGTATTTCTATTCATAGTTCTACAGACATTAAAGGTGCCACCATGCGCAGCACAGGAAACAGTTGTGGCAGTTTCTGAAGCACCCGTGTAAAATTCAGCGCACTTATATTTGTGCTGCAGGGACAAGAAATGTTGCACGATCGCGCTTCTAGGCACTCTGTTTTTCTCGACACTTATAAAAGATACATCACATGATATCGGGCGAAGCTGCCACGGTACTAGAAGTTCAGTAGCGGAGGTTTTGATGGTGTCTGAGAACATGACATCAAGTTGCGACGCTTCTTCTCTTACTCTGAAAGCGAAGGGAGCAGAGACTGATGGACGATTAGTAAGAAGTTGAGATATGGATGTAGCATAAAAAACTGATGTAAAAGGATGGTGAGGCATTGATGAGATTTTAAAAGCATGAAGCAGGTCTGCGTAGGCTCGCTGACGTTCTAGGCTCCATTTGTTGCACTCTACATACAGACTTTCGACTGGACTAGTCCGAAAGGCACCACATGACAAGCGGAGCCCTAGATGGAGCACAGGGTCCAGCATTCTGAGGGATGTTTTAGTGGCTGACCCATAGACAACGCTACAATAGTCCAGTCGGGAGCCTATCAAGCTGGTAAAAACACGTAAAAGAAGTTGTTTGTCAGCACCAAAAGAAATGTGCGACAGAACCTTCAGGATAGTCATTGTTTTTAAGCATTTATGTTTTAGTTGTTTTATGTGTGGGATAAATGTGAGCTTTTCGTCAAAGATTATACCTAAGAACTTGTGTTCTTTCTAACCAGGAATCGAGACACCAGTGAGATGAATGTCTGGATCCAGCCGGATGCCACGCCTCTTGGAAAACAAGACACAAGTGCACTTTCCTGGATTAAATTTAAAACCGTTGCTGTCTGCCCAACCAGCTAGCTTGTTAACACCAAGCTGGACTTGGCGCTCGCAGACAGACAGGTTACAAGACTTAAAGGATAATTGAACGTCGTCTACATAAATGGAGCAGGAAATCGATGGTGGTAGCGCCTTACGAAGAGAATTCATTTTTACAATAAACAAAGTGCAACTCAAAACTCCACCTTGCAGCACGCCGTTTTCCTGCACATGAACCCTAGAAAGTGCAGTTCCAACTCGCACGCGAAACGTTCTTTCAGACAGGTAACTGGCAAAGGTGTTCATCATGTTACCCGACATGCCAAATGACTTCAAGTCGCTAAGGATGCCGTACCGCCAAGCAGTATCGTACGCCTTTTCAAGATCAAAGAAGACTGTCATACAGTACTGCTTGTGGAGGAAAGCATCTTTGATATAAGACTCTAATGCAACGAGTTGATCGTTGGTAGATCGCCCCGCCCTGAAGCCCACCTGGCAGCTCTCGAGAAGACCATTGTACTCTAAGAAGTACACAAGTCTCCTGCTTATCATCTTCTCGAAGAGCTTACACAGGCAGCTTGTCAGGGCAATGGGGCGATAACTGGCAGGAGAGGAAGGGTCCTTCCCTTCCTTTAGGACAGCCACTACTATGGCCTCCCTCCAAGAGCGAGGAATGTGCCCCGAAAGCCATATTTTATTGTATAGGTGTAAGAGTGTTTCAAGAGTGTCTGGGTGTAGGTGCTGTATCATGGTGTATGTAATCTTATCTGCGCCTGGAGTTGAAGGTTTGCACGTGCTCAGGGCAGCCTTCAACTCATAGAGAGTGAATTCAGTTGTAAGAAGTTTTTGATTTGTCTTTGTCGTGTAAGGGCTTTTTTTCTGCAGATGTTTTGTGTTTCATGAAAGTGTTTGTGTAGTGTGCTGAACTAGACACGTGTTCGAAGTGTTGTGCAAGTGTGTTAGCCTGGTCTTCCAGTGTGTCCCCTGTTGTGCTAACCAGGGGCAGGCTGTGTGTCTGTTGTCCTTTGAGCTTGCGTACACGTGTCCAGACTTTGTGTGTGTCTGTGTATGAATTAATGGATGTCAAGAAGGTGTGCCAACTCTCTCGTTTTGCCTCACGGCGCACACGTTTTCCAAACGCCTTGGCCCGTTTGAACAAAATAAGGTTACTCGACGTGGGGTACCGACGAAGGATACCCCACGCCTTGTTCTGGGCCTCTCGCGCCCGCCTACAGTCCTCATTCCACCACGGCCTCCTCTGGTTGCACGGGGCACCAGAGGCGTGGGGAATGGACTTTTCGGCGGCGTCGAGGATGTGCCCCGTGAGGAGTTGGGTAGCTTCTTCAACGTGTAGGTGTCCTATGGATGTGTGGTGTAGTTCCGATGTCTCTGTAAATGTGTTCCAGTTAGCTCGTGCTTCATTGAACCTATTATGGGAAGATGAACTGCTTGGGCCTTTACCTATATATGTTAGTGAAGTGGGGAAGTGGTCACTGCCATATGGGTTTGTGCCCACTCCCCACTCAAGACATGGAAAGAGAATTGCCGAACCAATAGCCAAGTCAAGATTTGAGTATGTATTGTGTCCTATGTTATGGTATGTAGGCTGTTTCTTGTTGAAAAGGCATGCTCCAGTGGACGTTAAAAACTTCTTTATCAGGCGACCTCGGGCATCCGTGCGAGAAGAGCCCCAAAGAGAATTGTGTGCATTGAAGTCGCCTGTTAAGATGTACGGTTCAGGAAGCTGGTCGACCAGCGCCTCAAAGTCAGAGCTCAGAAGTGCAAGATCAGGAGCGATGTAGATGGAGCATACCGTTATCAACCTATTAAAAATTATTGTGCGGACGGCTACAGCCTCAAGGACGGTGTTCAAGGTGACAGGGTGGCATGCTAAGGATTTGCGGGCGATTATGGCCACACCGCCAGAAGAGTGTGTGCAGCCATGCCTGTCTTTCCTGTATACCAGGTAATTTTTCAAGACATTTGTGTTTTTGGAATTCAGATGTGTTTCCTGGACACACATTAAACTTGGCTGGTTGGCATGCAGAATCTCATGCAAGTCGTCAAGATTATTCAGAAGGCCTCTGCAGTTCCATTGAACTATGTTTTCTCTTCCCATTATTATGTGTTCAGAGCTACTTGAGTGTGATTATTTATGTAGGGTCTTTCGGGGCTTGGACTCTTGGGAGGGGCTTTCTGGCCTTCTCTACTGACCTGGACGTCGCAGCCCGTTCCTTCCGCTGCCATGAAAGCCAGAAGGGCTCGACGTCCATGTCGTCATCTGAAGGCAAGGGGGTGCCCAGCGGACTAGGCCCCCTTGAAGTGGTACCCTTTCGGGAGTTCTTTGCCTGCGCTGCCAGTGCCGAAGGCGTGGGGAGCACGACAGGTGGCACAGGCCGTGAGGCAGGGGAGGGGTTCGCTGCGACTGCCTCCGTCTCCATCTCCGTGCCCTTGCGTGTGCTTTGGGCCGGTGGAGAGGAAGCAGTGGATGCAGCGGCATCCCCAACAGACGTTGCCACCACAGCCGCTGCTGGGTGAGCGAGCGGTGCAGGGGCTGGTTGGGCTGCCTGGGGCAACCCTGGGGGGGGGGCGGGACCAAGTCCGACTCGCGGTACTGGGTCCCCGCCGAAACCAGACGCCGCTCCGCCCCCCGGCGAGCTGCGTCGGCGTACCTGCCCAGAGGGAAGGAGACGAACCTCTTTCGCGCCCCGGGGAGGGTGATGTTCTCGTTTACTTTCAAGGCAATAATCTGTTTCTCTTGTTTAAACTTCTCACAACTTCTGGAATAGGCAGCATGCGGTCCCTGGCAGTTCGGACAGGTGAAGTGCTCAGATTCACAGTTATCGGTTGGATGATCTTGTGCTGCACATTTGGCGCACGTCAGTTTCCCACGACAAGAGTTTGTGCCGTGGCCAAACCGCTGACACTTATAGCAGCGGTGTGGATTCGGCACGTAGGGTCGGACCGGACATCTAACGAAGCCTGCGTTGACCGACTCAGGAAGTGTTGAGTGGTCAAACGTCAAAATGATGTGTTTGGTAGGTATGATTTGATCGTTTCGGCGTATGGTTATTCGCCTCACTGCCGTCACGCCCTGATCATGGAGGCGCTCGAGCAGATTGGCTTCAGTTTCACTTATAAGATCGGGATCAGAGATCACGCCTCGGCAGCTATTAAGGCTGCGATGAGGCGTGATCTTGATGTCAACATTGACCATGCGCGTTTGGGAAAGGAGGTTTGCGGACTGCTGTTTGTTATCTACCTCAATCAAAAGTTCTCCCGTTTTCAGTTTCTTAGCCTTGTACAACTTTCCAACAAGGTTTTCAAGATACTTGGAGATTAGAAAGACGGACTGGGAAGTGATTGGTTTTGTCTTGTCAACAGATTCCATGATCAGAAAGCGCGAGAAATTATCGGGCTTTGGGAGCGAGATTGATTGCAACGGAGGAAAAGGTACTTCGGTTCGGCCCCTTTTCGGGGGCCTATCACATCTGAGGGGGGGGGGGGGTTGTAAAATGCCATATGATACATTGGAAAGCAGGGAGACGGGGGTACTTTCTTCTTTGACCTTACCCTGGTAGTCAAAGAGGTCCCGGAGCTCCCTGCCTGGTAGACAGGCAGGGAGCCCATCGGCCGGAGCTTGACAAAGGCTCCGACGGCCACCGTTCACGGCTTCTAACCCTTCACCTTTCAACTTCTAGCCACGGTAGGTAACAACTTAAGTATGGGGGGGCTGGGGGTACGCGGTGTCGCCACTCACCGTCACCAAGATTACTCAAGGTGCCCCGTGCGGGGCATTATTTTCATCTCACGTTCACGCAAAAGTCTTCGATTTTTTTACGACGCTTCCTCGATTACAAGTACACCGAAGGGTCCCAGATCTCTATATTTTTTCGAGTTTGAAGTGGTGGTACTTAATAAATTTATTTTAGTATTTAAGGCAAGCAGACGTGCACTTATTTCGAGCGCGTAAACTCCTCCGTCGTCACCTATAACTTCGAGAAAGTAAGTAAATTGCTCCTACTTTTTTTTCGGTTGCCACTTCATTCTTCCCCTCGTACCCACTCCAGCCGCAAGAGAAGCGATCTCATTCTTTTCAACCTCGGCGTAACCAAGCTCTGCAGTTAGGATGCTAAATATTTTGAGGCATTGAAGACCAAAAAAATAAATTATGCATACTTTTTACACGGGACAGACGAAAATAATAACGAGTTTTCAGCGCCAAGATCCTCGTGTATATATGCATTGAAGCAAGCAGTCTATAAAATATTATAACGATGCAGTAGTGGCCCCGTTGCCGTATTTAAGAACACTTGTCCTGGCCCTTTCGCGCTTGCTAAAATAGGCGACAGGTGACAAGTTCGGCTTGTTTGGACGCTAACATCTGAGATTTGTAAGCGCAGCCTCGGGGAAAAGCAAAAAAGGATAGCTTCAGGCACTGGTGCAGGTCAGGAAAGAGTGCTGGGCTCATTTTGCGTGACAGTTGCTGAGAGCACAAAACTTCGTGTAGGTGGCTCCTATATTTCTTCTTTGACTTCTTTGGCCTGAAGTTTTGTCTGATCCTTTTGTGGGATAGCTGTTTAGTGTATGTGGGATTCCACACTAGAATTGACCAACGTTTTATTGAGTTTCTTTCCCTAGGAAGATCGCCTAGTGACAAATCTGCACGCTGCCTGTTCGGTACGGTACTTTGAAATTGTCACCCACACACTCTCTCGCTCGCGTGCTCGCTAGCTTGAATACGCGGTTCTTCGCTGGCTTACCTGAAATAAAGGTTCGGCTTCGTATTTTTTGCTCACGGGCACTTTCTTAAGCCAACTGCCTTTACTTCGTATAGTTACATACATGTACGTGCTTCAAACGTTATTTCGACGTGCTGCCTAAATAAATAAATAAATATCTTAATAGCACTGTTCGTGAATATCAAGAAGGTGACAACTTGAACACTGCATTTAAAATAGAGCCGTTATGTATTGTACATTTTTGTACCAGATACGCTACTTACCACACTTTAGACGAGGTCAAGTTTACGAAAATTTCACCAAAATTAAAGCGATTGAAAAACGATCAAAGATGGGAGTTTTCTCCTGAATAAGCGACTCGAAATGAAGAAGAAACAAAGCCTCGACGGCTGTCTTTACTGGAAAAAACCTTGTTCACGAGTAGTTAATTTAAAGCCGAGGAAAGAAAAATAACGTGCTTTCTCACTAACACCGCTAAAAGGCACACACTTCACGACTCTTTTGTGTTGCTCACTTGAGGTCGTTTTTATATCGCTCAACACCAAATTCCCGCGGAAGAAACAAACTCGACATGAACCTCCGAAGTTGTAATCTTGTTACCCCTCAAGCGCCGGACTTTTCTGCCCGCAAATGACTGGGCGGTGACGTCGTTGCCTCTTTGCTTTTAAGACTCCAAAAACGATAAGGATAAAAGAATTTTCACTCTGGATTTTACAAGCCAACAATCAAGACCCCAGTGAACAACATCAGTGAAGGCATCACTTTGTAGGCATCAGTGGAACAAATTTAGTGCTGTCGACATTTGCTGTGACTTTCTGAGAGAAGAATAAAAACACATATAGTGCGCTGAAAATAAAGTGCAGGGTGTTTTTTAGATGTTTGAGGCTGCGCTAGACTTTTGACTTGCCGCTGTTTTTCTTAGGGCACCAGTACTACGAAGGTGGTAGGTCTATGTCCTATTGAAACTTTTACACCATTCGCACCCAGTGATGCATTAGACAAAAGTGCGAGAGATTGATTTTCAGCAGGTAGTTGCAGCATGCGTACGTTTGCTTCCTTCCTTTCAAAACAAATAGATTTAAATATGAGTTCCCCTTGCTAGGTATACCATAAAATCTTTGAGTGCGGTTTTCTAATTTTTGGTAGGTGTTACGTAGGCTCGTAACGTTCCCTCGTTGATAGCATTAGAACGGGACAGAGATGATGCCTAGATGCAAGGAATGTCTTCGCAAACGCAATGTCCTCTTTCTAAAAGAACAAAATATACCTCACTACTGCTTTATGATGGAGATTATTAAGCGTCAATGGGAGGAAGCTTTATTACGGTGTCTTTTCGCATGCCGTTCCTAATTATAAAACAAGAAAACAAAAGAAAGCGGAAAGTTTGCCAAACTTGACTCCAGTTGGTGACGCCTTGTGTCGGGAACGTGATAAAGAAGCGAAATTAAAAGCTGAGCGATTTAGTAAAGACAATATTCAGAGAAGCATGACGTTGGGTAGAGTGAGTGCTCTTCAAGCCACCTCATTTGTTCAAGCAGGCAAAATCGCGGCATCCAAGGGATAAGCGAATGTGGCCAGGGAAAATGCAAGGCTGTGAGAAAGCACAAATAAAAACGGGTTCTATACGACTCTCGTCCTCGCAGGCTCTCTTGTCCTGCTGGCTAGACCCTGTGCACGTTAATTATAACAAAGAGCTTGTTGCAGCAATTAGGTACTAACGGAGCTGGCGACCGCGTTCCCTGGTGTCCGAAGAAAGAAGTACTGATAGATTTAGACGCTGAGCGTGTGAAATGCTTACTCGAAATAACGCTCAGACAACACTTTCGGGCTCGCTGGAGACACAACTAACGCAGACAAAAACCATAGAGAGAGAGAGAGAGAGAGAGAGAGAGAGAGAGAGAGAGAGAGAGAGAGAGAGAGAGAGAAATTAGGGCCATTTCCACTAGCGTGAAACCTGGAAGGGCGAAGCACAGTAAAGTGTATTCTTGGCGCCTTGGCCCTACATCCTTCACCGACTACCGACCGAAACCTACTTTAACCACATCATCCTATCCCATATTTCTCCTTCTCTCTTTTCACCCGACTGCCCACATTGTCACATCCCTCTCAACACCTACTACCTCGTCTACTCCTGCCCCCAACACCCACACCCCCACCCCTCCTCTTCCCCTGAACAGTGGGAGTCCGAGCGGACCAGCTCCGCACCGAAGCGCCAGGCCGCAGGCTGCAGGAGTGCTTCAGTGCGCAACAGCGAAAGCCCACAACCGATGGGCGCAAAATTTTTGCATTGCATAACTTGTTTAAAAGGTCCGACACCTGCAAATTGTTAATACTTGACAAGTGTGACCACAGGAGCTGCTCAGTGGATAAGCCGTTTGCTGCTGACCACAAGTGGCCTCGATCTCTCTTCCCCACGACCGTTTTTCTGAAGTAGGTGGAAATCGAGAACGTCCGTGTATCGAGATTTTGATCCATGTTTAATATCACCAGCTGGTTAAAATCAGTCTGCCGGTTTGCAACATAAGCTGCGCCTCGGAGAAGAGATACAGCACGAGAAATCAAATGCGTCAGTTTTTTTAATGTTTTTACACAGAGAACAACAAAAAACAAAAGGCGAATCACGTTGTTTTAAAATATTACGCAAAAATTAAGTGAAACCGAATAAATAAAAAAAGCACCAAAACGTGGATATTGCTCAATACCTTTCTTTGCCCTGCCTTTTACAACTAAACCTGTCATTAATGCGAAGGAAGGGAATTCTGTGGTCAATTTTTTAGGACAGTACGGTGGACAAGTTCCTTTTTTTGCAGACACAAAACACAACAGATGTGTCAGGGAAGCCTGCTAACGTGCGCACTTAATCCCTTGGCAGCCCTTGACCTTGTCTTGGAAGCCGAAACGGTAATAAAGCAGATGACACATGCAGAAAGGACGGCCGGTACCAAACACTGTCCCATTCGCCCAGCGATCATCTTTTCTGCTTGTTCTGCAGTTTTGTCTCTTTCATGTCTGCTTTTTTTTTTTTTTTTTTTTTTAACGTGCACTTGTTCTGACTGCCCAACTCGCTACATTACTTCTACTGCTACTCGTTCCGGAGGGGATGAATTAAAGAGCGTCTACCCAAAAACGTCCCATCTGATGCTCCGCGCGTCAAATTTCCCTTTCAGTTTGTAACAGCATAATCTGTATTAAGATTCCTAAATGTAGCACACGGAACGATCGCCGGGGTTCAGGCGGTACGATGACATACTGATTGTCATGCACACATCCGGTATAGCTATCGCAAAAGGAATTGCAGTGGTCAGAGCAATAATGCAATGGCGGAGCGTTATCTAAAGCTTACTTTTAACGAAAGTGTGGCTAACACATTCGATGAGGTGACAGCTAAGAAATTATCCAGGGTGACAAAATAATCTAATTCATTGGTAGTACTTATGTGCTGTTGTAGGACTTTTCTGTTTTGTTACAAATATAAAAAAATGCGCGCCATTGGTATTAAGCGCTGCGGTATTTGAACGCACATGTAGGTAGCCCTAAATTTATAGCTTCAAGGTTTGCGTGATGAGCGATTTCATACCAACGATTGCGATTTCAACAAAAAATGAAACGGCAGGAAATATATCCCACCTTCATATTTCTTGACGATGGCTTTATGAATAGTCGCTAGGACAATATGAA
The DNA here is from genome assembly GCF_048455015.1 of Haemaphysalis longicornis. Classification (NCBI taxonomy): domain Eukaryota; kingdom Metazoa; phylum Arthropoda; class Arachnida; order Ixodida; family Ixodidae; genus Haemaphysalis; species Haemaphysalis longicornis. The sequence continues at coordinate 45,654,445 of NW_027526361.1, read as the reverse complement.
GTCTGGGCGAGAAATTAGGTGGTAAATCGTCGTCATTCATCTGCTTTTCTAATACCTCGTAATTGCTTAAAGTTTGCTTTGCAATTGCGCCACTGCCCCTCGGGAACAGTAGCATTTTGAATTTTTGTTTGTATCTTGATTTGACTGTCGTTTTAAACAAATAAACGTTTTTTACTAATTGCAGTGATAATTCAACTAATCGAACCGGTTTGCGAACCGGTTCGGGAGCTTGAACCGGTTCGCGAACCGGAACGTAATGATTTCGCCCTAACCAGAACGGTAACCGAACCGGTGTTTTTGTCGGTTCGACACACTGATCGGTTCGACACACTAGTGAAAAGCTAGTAGTGGTCTGTGCGGCGGTGTTGTAAGCAAACGTTACAAAAGGTAGCACCACATCCCAATTTGAATGATCACGAGCGGCGTACATGGTGAGCATGTCTCTGAGTGTGCGGTTGAATCTCTCGGTCAGGCCGTTCGTCTGTGGGTGGTATGCGGACGTAGTGCGGTGAACAATTCTGCACTGAGCGAGGAGGGATTCAACAACCTCAGAGAGGAATACGCGCCCTCTGTCGCTGAGTAATTCGCGGGGTGCACCATGCCGCAAGACAAGGGACCGCAAGACGAACCCAGCAACATCACGCGCCGTAGCGGCTGGCAGCGCTGCGGTTTCGGCGTAGCGGGTTAGGTAGTCGACCGCAACAATAATCCATCGGTTGCCGGAAGGAGTGCATGGCAAGGGGCCGTACAGGTCGATGCCGACACGATCGTAAGGACGATGGGGACATGACAAAGGCTGCAGAGGGCCGGCTGGTTGCGGTGCAGGCGTCTAGCGGCGCTGACAGTCAGTGCAAGCACGAATGTATTTGCGCACGAAGCTGTACATTCCACGCCAATAGTATCGTTGGCGGAGGCGGGTGTACGTTTTAAGAAGGCCAGCGTGAGCGGTTTGGGGATCAGCATGGTAAGCAGCGCATACATCCGCACGTAAACTGCGCGGAATCACAAGAAGCCACTTCCGACCATCGGGCATATAATTGCGGCGATAGAGAAGGTTGTCATCCCGTATGGCGAAGTGGGCGGCTTGGCGTCGAAGAGCCCTGGGCCGCGTAGGAGTCGGTGTAGTGGAGAGAAACTCGATGATCTTCGCAATCCATGGATCACTGCGCTGCCGGGAAGCTATGTCGGTGAAGGTCAATGACGCTACGAGCGTATCGGTTCCCGCAAGACGTTCCGGGTTACCAGGCAGCGGAGAGCGAGACAGTGCATCCGCATCAGAGTGCTTGCGGCCGGATCTATAAACAACTCGAATATCATACTCCTGCAGGCGGAGCGCCCAACGAGCAAGCCGTCCCATAGGGTCTTTGAGGGACGACAGCCAGCACAGCGAGTGATGGTCGGTTACCACGTCAAAAGGGTGGCCGTAGAGATAGGGTCGAAATTTGGAAAGAGCCCAGACGATGGCAAGGCATTCTTTCTCGGTAACCGAATAGTTTTGTTCAGCTTTTGTAAGAGTCCGGCTAGCGTACGCGACGACGTACTCTTCGTAGTTAGGCTTGCGTTGAGCGAGCACCGCACCGAGTCCTGCGCCGCTGGCATCAGTATGGACTTCAGTAGGGGCGTTCGGATCGTAGTGCCGCAGTATGGGTGGCGAAATCAACAGGCGCCGCAAGGTTGTAAACGCTTGATCGCACTCCTTGGACCACGAGGACAGGCCATTGTCACCACCGAGGAGCTTGGTCAGTGGCGCAATGATAGACGCAAAATTTCGTACAAAGCGCCGAAAGTACGAGCACAGCCCAATGAAGCTGCGGAGGGCTTTCATTGACGTCGGTTTGGGAAAGTCGGCGACAGCACGGAGCTTTTCGGGATCTGGTAGGATGTCATCCTTTGACACGACCTGGTCGAGAATAGTCAATGTGCGAGCACCAAAGCGACACTTTTTAAGGTTCAGTTGGAGCCCTGCAGCAGTTAGGCATGTCAATATTTGGTGCAGACGGGTCAGGTGAGTCTGGAAATCCGAAGAAAACACGACGACATCGTCTAGGTAACAGAGACATGTCCGCCATTTGAGACCACGCAAGATGTTATCCATCATTCTTTCGAACGTGGCGGGTGCGTTGCACAGGCCAAACGGCATTACATTAAACTCATATAGGCCGTCTGGCGTGACAAAAGCTGTTTTTGGTCGATGAGACTCAGCAACCGGGACCTGCCAATAACCGGAGCGCAAATCAAGGCTGGAGAAGTATTCAGCACGGTGCAAACAATCAAGGACATTTTCTATTCGAGGCAGGGGATAAACGTCTTTCCGGGTGATCTTGTTAAGGCGGCGATAGTCAACGCAGAATCGGAGGGACCCATCTTTTTTCGTTACTAGGACCACAGGCGACGACCAGGGGCTTTGAGAAGGTCGGATGACGCCACGTCGGAGCATATCATCAACATGCTCACTAATCACGCCACGTTCCGATGCCGACACCCTATATGGTCGCTGTCGCAACGGCATGTGGGCACCTGTGTCAATGTGATGGGCGACCGTGGATGTTCTGCCCAAAGGAGCTTGCTTGCAGTCAAAGGAAGACTGAAACTTCCTAAGAAGAGCCAGAAGGTCTTTGCGTTGCGGGGGGTCTAAATCGGAAGCGATGGACTTCTGGAAGATGTCGTCAGAGGTGGGCGTATCGGTGGGACCAATCGCGTTCAGCGAATGTAGCTGCTGTGAAGGTGCGTTGTCGGAAACGTCGAGGCTGAAGACGGATTCGACAGGTTCAATATTGCCGACAGTTTCCCCACGAAGCAAGCTGAAAGGGCGAGTCGTCTGGTTGCAAACAAACATCGCTGTGCGGCCAGATAGGAGTGTCAGCACAGCAAACGGAAGCGGCAAACCCTTGCGAGCAACTAAAACGTTTGATGGCGTAAATAAAACAGGTCCATCCGCCAGAGTACTGCCGGAAAGGGCGACGAGAACTGAGCTTTGCGGCGGGATATCCACGTCTTCGTCTACGGCCAGCTTTTCTCCGTTAGTAGAGGAATCGTTCGGGGTCGGAGCGTCATTTTGCGAACAGAATTCCACTTCGGCGCGGGCGCAGTCAATTACGGCGTTCTGGTTCGACAAAAAGTCCCACCCAAGAATAACGTCGTGTGAGCACATGGGCAAGACGGCGAACTCAATCGTGTAGAGATTATTTTGAATGGCGACCCGAGCAGTACACGCAGCCAAAGGTGCAACATGTTCTGAGCTTGCAGTTTGGAGAGAAAGTCCCAGAAGTGGCGTCGTAACTTTCTTCAGCGACCGACACAGTTTAGCACTTATGACCGACACGGCTGCTCCGGTATCAACAAGCGCCAGCGCAGGTACTCCATCTATTAACACGTCAATTACATTTTGCGGAGGTAGGTGAGGGCTTCGGTATTTCGTCGGGTACGCAGTTCGTGCCTCAGGAACTGCGTGAATCAGTTTCCCTCTGGAGTGGGGGAGGAGTGGCGGCGCATGGGGGATAGGGAGCGGCGACGGGGTGACGGCGATCGGCGGCCTTCGAAGATCTGACGGTCGGCGGAAAACGAGGTTGGAGGTGGTCCTGAGGACACGTTATGATGTGGTGGTCATGCGGCGTAGGCGGACGTCTGGGGCACACGAGGAGATGAAGCGACACTGCGGCAGTAACGGGCAACGTGACCGGGGCAGCAGCAAGAAAAACATATAGGCCGGTTGTCGGGAGTGCGCCAGGGATTACCGTACGGCACAGCTGGTGGTCTGGTCCGTGGAAACTGGGGAGCGGGCTGCAAAGTGGGAGGTGGCACTGCTGGTATCGCTGGCCGAAACGACCGGAAAGATGGGTGCACTGGCTGCGCGAGACAGTCGGCGTACGTCATTGGCATGACTGCTGGAGCTGCAGCGACTGTAGCTGTGAGCGGCGCCGCGACTGTAGCTACCACCTGCGGAACGGCCAGGGGTGCGACCGCTGCGGTAGCGACGTTAGCAGGCGGGAGTGCCTCGGCAACCTGTTCGCGGATGGTCGCCTGCAGAGCAGAAGGCAGGCTGGACGAAGCCTGCTCAGTAAACGGCACCAGCGATAGCTGACGTGCTACCTCCTCGCGGACAAATTCTTTGATTTTCGCCTCGAGCTGCAATTGGTTCGAAGAGAACGTGAGGCTCGAGAGAGATTCCGTGGTCGGCAATGAATGGCGAACCAAGGCCCTTTGCCGGCGCAGTTCCTCAAAACTTTGGCACAGGCCAATCACTTCAGTCACGGATCGAGGGTTCTTGGACACAAGCATGTGGAACGTGTCGTCGTCCACTCCTTTCATGATGTGTTTGATTTTGTCATCATCGGACATGGACGAGTTGACGCGCCGACAAAGATCCACAACGTCTTCAATGTAACTGGTGAAGTTCTCACCCGGTAGTTGCGCCCGTGTACGCAGGCGTTGTTCAGCGTGCAGTTTCCGTACGGCGGGTCGATCAAAGTCACGAGTTAAGTTGTTCTTGAAGTCAGCCCAGGTCTTCATGGTCGCTGCGTTGTTGTTATACCACAAGATCGCCGGTTTTTCGAGGGAAAATGGGACGTTGTGCAGCTTGGTAGCGTCGTCCCATTTGTTGTAAGCGCTAACTCGCTCGTAAGAAGACAACCAATCTTCAACGTCATAGTCACCTTTACCGCTGAAAAAGGGCAGGTCGCGCTGACGGAGCGCCCCAGCGCAGATGACCGATGGCACCTGTGGAGGCGGTTGGTCGGCAGCGGCCATGGGTGTGACGGGCATTGGTAGCTTCCAGCTGCGGAGTTCCAGGCTGTACGACGGTTTACCTCAAACCCCGGCTCCTCCACCAATTGCAAAAGGGTTTATTGGAAGGAAGACAGAGTCCGCTAGACAGGGATCAAGAGGCAAAACCGTCCAAGGTGAACCAGCCAGAGGATTCGACCCGAGCCGCGCGATCAGGCACCGGTGATGACAGCCGTTGATCCGTGGTACATGCTCATTCGGGGATTGACCGGTGGGTGAAGAGGGATTTGACGGCGAGAGCACTTCAAGCAATCTCCATTACAATATATATATAAGAAAAGAAAACTTTCAACAACCAACGTTTCAGCAAAGAGACTTACTTTCGTCAGGGTAGCTCTGTCAGGGTAGCCCTGACGAAAGTAAGTCTCTTTGCTGAAACGTTGGCAACAATCGTGCTTTTACCTTGTTGAAAGTTTTCTTTTCTTGTGTTCTCTACCATCTTCAAAAGTTCAACTGCTCCCTATATATATATATATATATATATATATATATATATATATATATATATATATAACACAGCAATAAGAGTTGGCAGTCAAGAAAACCTCGGAAAGCAAAGGGGAGGATGTTCGGATCCCACCGGGCATTTTTTTCTCTACTTTCCTTCTTTCTTTCCAAATTCCTTATCTATTTCAATAACCTACAACATCCTCCCCTTTGCTTTCCGAGGTTTTCTTGACTGCCAACTCTTATTTCTGTGTTATTTTCAACGAGCCCCTCATTTCCTATATATATATATATATATATATATATATATATATATATATATATTGTAGCGTTGATTGTGGACGCGATTGATGTAATTATCATAGGCGCTCGTGCAAGGACGATTCCCCGTTGGGGATATTCGGCTTGGTGCACGCCCGACGACGAGAATGCAGAAGTATCGCTTGGCGCACGGGCCGATCGAGTATCGCGTCGCACACAGCTTGCTTGGCACGAAGAACCTCGGCTTCTCCGCAGGTCTAACTGCTCGTTAGTGGTCCAATAAACCACGCTTCAGTTTGGTGGAGTGTGCGGGTTCGTTCCCAGCGTGACTCTACCTTCGCATCGCAACACTCCGATACCACATCCTGGAGTTACGAAGCAGGCGGCTACAGCCCGTGATGCAGCTGAACACCGACCGGGACATGGCACCGCAGCCCATCATGTGTTCGGGTGTGCTTCGCCAGCGCGACCCCCCTAACTTCAATGGAACGGATGACAACGACGTGGAGGAGTGGCTGTCGCAGTACGAACGAGTAAGCGCGCACAACAGATGGGACGATCGCATGAAGCTTAATGACGTTGTGTTTCATTTGGACCACCTAGCCAAGAAGTGGTTCCACAACAACGCCGCCACCATGGCTACTTGGGCTGAGTTCAAAAATCGTATTGTCGAGGTCTTCGGCCGTCCCGCCGTGCGGAAGCTTCTTGCTGAGCAGCGTCTCCGCACACGAGCACAGCGTGCTGGAGAGACCCTCACAAGTTATATCGAGGATGTTGTGGACCTCTGCAACCGTGTTGATTCAGCTATGGCGGAAGCAGAGAAAATTAAGCACCTGATGAAAGGAATCGATGATGATGCTATCCAGATGCAGTTAACGAAAGATCTGCGAACCGTTGCTGACATCATCACCCACTGCCGAAGCTACGAAGAACTCCGCACACAGAGGGCGCTTACCCGGAACTCTTCTGCCCAGGGAGAGCCGCTGTCGAGCTTGACAGAGCCGGGGGCCGATGCATCCTTGATGCGGCAGCTTCAACAGTTTGTTCGCGAAGAAGTCGCTCGGCAAGTGTCCCTTCTTACCCTGGAGCCTGGATCAACGATGCCACCGTCTGTTCCTGGGTCATCTCCACGATACGGAGTGCCTCCGCTGCCTACCGAAGTGACTCCTTCCGTTGTCTCGCCGACGCTTCCAGCGCTTCGCCACATGATCAAGGAACAGGTGGCTGAGGCACTGCCACCCACTCTATATTATGCACCCCTCATGTATGCCGAAGCTATGGGGAGACCGGTACAGCCAGCTGGGACGTCTTTTCGGGCCATGCCACCAACCCCGCCACGCTCTGCGGTACACAGGAATCCGCCACCGGTGAATCCGTGGCGCACGGCTGATAATCGCCCCATCTGTTTCGCCTGCCGACTTCCAGGCCATGTGGCCCGTTACTGCTGCCGCCGCGTGCCCGCGATGAATGATGACGTTGGAAACCACACTTTTGGCTTTTGCTCTCCACACGGGTCTCCGCAGCTAATGACAGACGTGTCACCCAGGTCGCCGTTACCTGCCTCCGGTTACAACGATTTTAGCCGTCGTGACGCCGATAGCCGTCGTTCAAGCCCCCCACGTCGCCGCTCACTATCGCCGATGCGACGTCGTTCAAGCCCAACTGAACAGGAAAACTAGCCGCCGCAGTTCCGGAGGCAAGAGCTGCGCGACTTTCGAACTGCAAAAGGCCTACAAATGTAATTGACGTATCTGTTGAGGGTGTATGTGCAGTCGCACTAGTCGATACAGGCGCAGCCGTCTCCGTCATTACCACCGATATTTGCCGCTCGCTTAGAAAAGTTACGACGCCGCTGCCGCAATTTTCGTTATGTACCGCAACTGCGCAACCTGTAAAACCTTTGGCAGCCTGCACGGCGCGTGTCACGATCCAGGACGTCGTGTACCCCGTTGAGTTCCTCGTGCTGCCATCCTGCTCCCATGACGTCATTTTAGGCTGGGACTTTTTATCTCGCCATCGCGCAATAATCGACTGTGCGCGTGCGCAAGTAGCATTTGATTCTCCCTTGGACGCGCCTTACGACGGCCTTCAGTCCGCTGCCCCAGCAAAGCTCACCGTGGCTCACGACACGGACATCCCTCCCCGCTCGGCTGCTCTCGTACCGCTCTGCTGCTGTTCCATTCCCGACGCACCTGTTCTTTTTACGCCGTCGCCCTTATTTCTCCATCGAAAATCGCTGTCCCTGCCATTCGCCCTACTGATAGTTCATGCTGGCACGAGCGCCATATAGTCACCAACGAGTCCTTGGAGCCCCTTCGTCTCCTGCACGGTAAGGTCCTTGGCTGCGTCGAAGTTGTTCGGCCACAGCTTGTCACCGCCGTACCAGACGACTTTTCGTCATGGGTTCCAGTGGCCGGACTGAGTCCTGCCCCGTCAACATCAGACCTGTCGCCTCCGGACATTGGCGCTTCGATCGATCCTACACTCAGATCAGACCATCGAGTGAGGCTCCTCGCTCTGCTACATCGGTTCCGCTCTTCTTTTGACGGCGCAAAGGCACCGCTGGGCCGAACATCTGCAGTTGCCCACTCCATCGACACCGGCTCGCATGCACCCCTGCGCCAACGACCGTACCGTGTGTCGCCGAAGGAGCGCAGCACTATTGACGAACAGGTGAACGATATGCTCAAGCGGGGAGTAATTCGGCCCTCCAACAGTCCCTGGGCGTCTCCCGTGGTGCTTGTCACAAAAAAGGACGGCTCCATTCGCTTTTGCGTAGATTATCGCCGTCTGAACAGCATAACGCGGAAGGATGTCTATCCTTTACCACGGATCGACGATGCCCTTGACAGTTTACAAGGCGCCGAGTTTTTTTTCTTCCCTTGATCTGCGGTCTGGATATTGGCAGGTACCCATGGCGGAGGCCGATCACGCGAAAACGGCGTTCATCACTCCTGACGGCCTGTATGAATTTAACGTCATGCCGTTTGGCCTGTGCAACGCTCCTGCCACGTTCGAGAGGATGATGGACACTATTTTGCGCGGCCTGAAGTGGAGAACGTGTCTTTGTTATCTCGATGACATAGTCGTTTTTTCTCCCGACTTCGACACTCATTTGAGGCGCCTGGAGCAGGTTTTGACTTGCCTTGCCAATGCCAAATTGCAACTCAACATGAAGAAATGCCACTTTGCGGCGCGAAAGTTGACCATACTGGGCCACGTTGTGTCGAAGGAGGGGATTCTTCCCGACGCCACCAAACTTCGTGCGGTCGCCGAGTTCCCTAAACCGACCACCATGAAGGCTCTACGGAGCTTTATTGGTCTATGTTCTTATTTCCGCCGCTTCATTCGCAATTTTGCCGCCATAATTGCGCCCTTGACGGCGCTTCTCGGCAAGGAAAGCGGTATTGGCGCTTGGACGAGGGATTGCGATGAAGCCTTCGCGAAGTTACGGCGACTCCTTACTTCCCCGCCTATTCTGCGACATTTTGACCCGACCGCGCCAACAGAAATCCACACGGATGCCAGCGGCGCCGGAATCGGTGTAGTGCTTGCCCAACGCAAAGCTGGTTTTGACGATTATGTCGTCGCTTATGCCAGTCCTACGCTCACCAAAGCTGAGTTAAATTATTCGGTCACGGAAAAGGAGTGCTTGGCCATCGTATGGGCGCTTACAAAATTTCGGCCATATTTGTACGGTCGTCCTTTTGACGTTGTGACGGACCACCACGCATTGTGTTGGTTGTCGTCGCTCAAGGACCCGTCTGGCCGCCTTGGTCGTTGGGCTCTGCGCCTTCAAGAGCATGACATCCGTGTGCTGTACCGCTCCGGCCGGAAGCATTCAGACGCTGACGCTCTGTCCCGCTCCCCCATACCGGCGGAAGACTCGTGTTCCGTTTCTGTTGATGCCGGCCTGTCGTCCCTCGACATCACGGACATGCCAGCCGAGCAGCGCAAGGACCCCTGGATTGCCTCGCTTATTGCCTTCCTCTCAGGCGTGCCCTCTGCTCAAGAGTCGCGTGCGCTGCGCCGACAAGCTGCCCACTTTGCACTCCGCGACGATATGCTCTTCAGGCGCAACTACCAATCGGGAGGTCGCAAATGGTTACTAGTGATACCTCGCCATTTGCGCATGGGCATATGCGCATCCTTCCACGCTGACCCCAGCTGCGCGCACGCCGGTGTGTTAAAAACGTATGAGCGGCTTCGCCTACGGTATTACTGGCGGGGAATGGACACGTTCGTTCGCAAGTACATCCGGTCATGCATCAACTGTCAGCGGCGCGAATCCCCTCCTACTCCTGCGGCGGGCCCGCTGCAGCCATTGCCGTGCCCCGAAAGACCGTTCGACCGCATTGGGATAGACCTTTACGGTCCCCTACCCTGCACAGCCGCTGGCAACCGTTGGGTCATTGTGGCGGTGGATCACCTAACGCGCTATGCAGAAACCGCCGCTCTAGCAACTGCCACGGCACGTGACGTCGCGTCCTTCCTGTTACGCCGCTTCATACTTCGCCATGGTGCTCCTCGAGAGCTGCTCAGTGACCGAGGTCGCGTCTTCCTCTCGGAAGTCATCGAAGCCCTCCTGTGGTCTTCTCGTCACCTTGAGTCGCCAGGATGGCTCCTTTTCCACCGGGGGCGAATATTGTAGCGTTGATTGTGGACGCGATTGATCTAATTATCATAGGCGCTCGTGCAAGGACAATTCCCCGTTGGGGATATTCGGCTTGGTGCACGCCCGACGACGAGAAGGCAGAAGTATCGCTTGGCGCACGGGCCGATCGAGCATTGCGTCGCACACAGCTTGCTTGGCACGAAGAACCTCGGCTTCTCCGCAGGTCTAACTGCTCGTTAGTGGTCCAATAAACCACGCTTCAATATATATATATATATATATATATATATATATATATATATATACCACCCTCAAGCGTCAGATACAGTTGTAGTAAATATAAATACCCCAGAAAGCGAAAGAGAACACAGTCGCCCAGATAGCGAAATTGGTAAGGCATTCGAGATCTTATCGAAAGGCGTGGGTCGGTCCCCACTCTGGGCGCGTGTTTTAAGTGCGAATGCACTTTATAAGCGACCCCAAACCATCCACCGCCGGCGGCGGCGGCGGCGGCGGCGGCGTCGGCGTCCGCAGTGCTCCTCTATATTTAAAGAAGAAACAGCATCCGGCGCCAGGTTTCGTTACGAGGACTTTGCGGCCGCAGCACGACGCTCTACCGACCAAACCACGGAGGCGACGCTGATATCAGAGTTAGTGACGCGCCTTATATCTTTAACGCATTCAAACTACGTCGTCAGCGGCGTGCGTTGGCGACTCAGCGGCGTTATAGCGGCTTGATAACTGCGTGGTGTACACGTGATACTACAAACCCGATGGAAGAGATGGAAGAGAAGGCGGCGAGGCGGTGGGCTGCGGGGGCCGAGCGCAAGCGCCGCAAGCGGGCCGACAACCGTGCATTCGCACTTTCACATTCTCCCCCTCGGGGAAATGCGGGGGAATTTTTTTCTTTCTTTCTTTCTCACGTAATTATTAAAAAAATAATGTAACGTCACTAACGGTAAAAAAAAATTATCTAACCATTCCCCTATGCTTTGTTTGGCGTTGTAGACTACCGGCATTTCTTTCTGTATATATATATATATATATATATATATATATATATATATATATATATATATATATATATATATATATATATATATATATATATATATATATATATATATCATTAACACCATCGATGCATACGTTTAACAAACGTGAAACACAAAATTGGAACGAAACTCTTAAATCCGCATCACTTCAGCTAACTAAAATCGTAGTGGATCATTGTGATAATACACTCGCGTCTCTGAGGGCGGAGGAGCTTCGTGCTAGGAATAATATTGTCCTTTCTGCGCTGGAGGCCAGCGAACTGGAACTGTTCGAGAAAAAGAAGACAGATGAAATAATGAGAATCAAAATTAAAAAATTGTCAAGGGATAAAGTTCCATACTCAAACGATTTTTCTGTTCCATACTCAAACGAGTTTTCTCAAATCAATTCAGCTCCGCACCCCACAGACATTGGAAATTCCAAAATTACACCCCCAATTCCACCCTGCAAGTCGAAAGAAATATCAAAAACTCAAAAGAACATAGATGAAAACATAATTAACCTCTCCGGGGTACAGCTTACTATTCATGAGCGGTCGTTAATCTCGCGCGGGTTGACATTTTGCCCAAGTACCGGCCGATACAATGAGTTTAGCTTGCTGAAAGATCTGGACAACTTTTCACGAAATTTACGCCTAGAAGAATATTTTTTCGATAAGCCGGACAAGGAGCGCACTGCCCCAACCTCCGTCAATGTAGGGCGGCAGTGGACACCGAAATCAGAGCGGGAAAAACACTTGGACTCGTACATTGAGGCCGTTCAAAGAGACGTCCTGCGGGCTTATAACGCTCGCAAACCAGGGGCCCAGAACCTTTCTAAAGAGGAGCGCGAGGCACTTAAGGCACTGGGTGATCGAACAGACATTGTCATAAAACCGGCCGATAAGGGTGGAGGTATTGTAATACTTAGTAAACCAGACTACATTCAAGAAGGCCACCGTCAGTTAAATAACGAATTTTTCTACCAAAAACTTGACGCGGATCCAACTGTTGAACATCAGGAAATAATAACAACAACACTAAATAATCTTGTCAAAATTGGGGAAATAGAGCCACGCCTCTGTAAAGCACTCACAGCAGCACACGCAACGCCAGGAAGGTTTTACATGCTGCCTAAAGTTCATAAAGAAGGGAACCCTGGTAGGCCAATAATTTCGGGAAGAGGCACTCTCACCGAACCAATATCAAGCTACATAGACTCCCTGATTAAGCAAATACCCGCTACCCATTCGTCGTATCTTCGTGATACTAACCACTTCCTACGGGAAATCGACAACATAAAAATCCCTGATGGCGCCTTCCTTGTAACTCTAGATGTAACTTCTCTGTACACAAATATACCTCACCGAGATGGGATTGAAGCCCTGGTTGAATCCTATAGCATACATCGGGACCATGAGTCGCCAAGCCCACAAGTCATTGAAACTTTGACCAAGCTAGTGCTGGAATTAAATAGCTTTGAATTCCACAATCAGTATTACCTACAAATAAACGGCACTGCGATGGGTACTCGAATGGCACCCAACTACGCTAATATATTCATGAACGATCTCGAAACAAAATTTCTATCAACCCGCGAAATTAAGCCATTCTTTTACAAACGCTTTCTGGACGATGTATTCCTTATTTGGACCGGTACGGAGGATGACTTAATCGACTTCATCGAGTGTTTCAACAAGGCCCATCCAAGCATCGCATTCACTTATACGTATTCAACCACGGAAATCAATTTCCTTGACGTGCATATAAATACAGACAAAGGAGAACTGATCACTACCGTGTACAAAAAACCTACCGATAGGCAGCAGTATCTGCACTTCGACAGTTGTCATCCGCGCCACTGCAAAACGAGTATCCCATACTCGCAGGCCCACCGATTTAGGAGAATTTGTTCCCGCACCGAGGACTTCGAAGCAAATGCAGAAAACTTGCGCAATGTACTCGCGAAGCAACAATACCCACCACCCATAGTCAACGACGCTATTTGCAAAGCGGTCAACCTTGATCGCCAAGAGTTGCTGCACCATGAAAGGGAACTAAATCAGAAGGGGAGAGGCAACCTAGTTTTGACGTTCGGGGGCAACTCCCCAAACATAAACAAAATCTTGAAAAAGCACTTCAACATGCTACAACAGAGTGAACGGCTTTCGAAAATCTTCCCCACCCCTCCTCGGGTCGTATACAGGCGCCCCAAAAATATTAAAGATTACCTCGTACACGCCAAAACTGAGAGGGCACCCAAGGGTGGGTGTCGACCATGCGAAAAGGCACGGTGCCGCGTATGTAAACACATGCAGACAACCACGGTGGCAGAAAGCACCAACTCAAATTTCAAGCATCTAATTCACGCGACACTCGACTGCGACTCTTCTAATGTGGTGTACCTTCTGGAGTGCGGTGTTTGTGGCATCCAATACATTGGCCAGACGGACACGGCATTCCGCATGCGCTTCAACAACCATCGCGCACATGTTCGTTCACTCCCGGATCTACCCTTATCACGACATATTAACTCCGAAAACCACCCGTTCGACTCCATCAGGGTCACACTTTTACAGAGTGGATTTTCTACTACAAGAGAACGCGAACAACGTGAATCTTACATTATTTACAAATTCAACACCGTAAAGGCAGGAATGAATGTTAGCCCGGGCATTATGTCGTCTATACATGCTGTTGATAATCTGGCTGCAGAATAATCCCCTATCTAAATTAAGTCTCTGTGTTGTTTAAACAAGTAATCAAGCTATTCTTATTTTATTTATTCCCTTCCTGGGGTGTCCGCACAGGCGGCATATGCCACAAACAACATCGAGGCGCCCGCCGCCGTTTACTCCAACAAAGGACCCGCGCGACTCCCGCGTGCGGTTAGAGGATTAGTTAAGCTCCTTCTCCCTGGTTCATGGTCAGGGACGACCCTGTCGGCTGCCCGGGCAGGGCAGAAGAATAGAGCTAAGAATGATGAATGGCACTCGCCCGTCCTGCCGGTAGGCAGAATCGTGCATGCTTTGAGCCACAGTGCGGAGATCGTACCTACACTGTTAACGAGCCTGCCTGTTTGTTTTGTGGGGTTGGCGTCACTGAGATATGTGTGCGGCTGCGACCGCTTCCTGTAAACTCTTCCCGTAAGGTCAGTGACCATTAGAATTCTGTGCCTCCCAGTGATGGTGTGAGAGCGTCCCTGTTACTGCTTTGCGCTTTCGTTTCTTAAGCAGAGCGGCCCCCCTCTGAAGTGGGCGCTACCTGTCACTCGTTCTACAAGCTGACGAACGATGGAGGACAGTGTTTTTGAAAGAGTTGTGTACTTCTCTCCCTTTTCTGCATGTTTAGGTTTGTTTTTGGTTTTGCGTTTTCTCTTTTTTTTTCTCTCTTTTTTTTTTTTTTCTCTCTCTTTTTTGCAAACCTTCACCTCACCTCGCCGAGAGCGTGTTTGTTGCTACCTCTCTCCCCAAATCCCCCCTCTCTCTTTTTTCGGCGTCGTTGGACGACGAGCTTATAAATACGTGCACAGAAATACGAAATGTTGTCTTGAGAAAGATCGGCATCCGATCGAAACGTCGACCAATAAACAGTTTTGTTAGAAGCTATACCCATTTTTTACTATATATATATATATATATATATTTGTGTGTGTGTGTGTGTTGTCAAATGGCTTAAAGGAGCCATGAAGACAAAATTCAAGTTGGGTTTATTAGAAAGACTGCTTAGTCCCGATAACAGTGATACCAATATCATCGCAATATTCGATCAAATAACGGTGATATTAAAGAAAACGTTTGAAGCAGTCGCGACCCCCTAGCCAATTTCCCGCAACTTTTCCTGACGTCACGGAACCTTGTTTGTGCGATTGGCGGCCGCCTAAGAGACCTGTCGCGACGACACATGGCTGGACGTCTGTAATGGGGCCTCTAGTTCCATTTGACCGCATCACTTGAATGCTAACGTGCAGTTAACGCACTCAAAATTATGTTTTATTGTTGGCCCGTATGACGTCATTCTTGCTCATAACACGTCACTGTGGCGCAAAATTTGAAAGTTTTTAAATACTTCTTGCTTTTTTTTTCGTTAAAAACACATCTTTTGTGGCTCTAATGGAGCTGAGTGAGATACTGAATCCTCGTTCTTTCAAATTAAACGAAGTTGTATTTTCTCTTCATGGCTCCTTTAACAGTACGTCTGATGTACAATTGTTCACGGCCGCACGCCGCACCGTTTTCTGCGTTTTCCGGTGAATGGTGCCTAAAGCATTACAGCGTTTCCATGCAACCAACCTAGGTCGTCCGACAGTCGGTCCTACAAAACTCTCGCCAGCAGGGAGGTGACACCACCGACTACAAACTAAACCCCCCAAAGTGTGCTGCAGGCTGGTGCATTTATCTTGCCAATAAACTAAAGAAAAACAAGGGTTGACGTATTTTGCTGTAGTTCACCATTCCCGCCATTGTTCCTGCTATCACCGGTAGTAAACGGCCTCTCCAACTCTTTAACGAATAGCTTTTGTGTTAACAGCAATGTTGTTGAAGCTGGTGTTTGGACCGGCTAACGTGCACTAGAAAAAAATCGCCGAGAGATGACGTCATCGCGCCAGCGGGCACCGCTTCGCCATGGCTTTGCCTTGCCGTGCTCTTGTGGGACTCAGGTGGCCACCTTTCGGAAGCACGATACAACTAGCACAAGCACGGCTTTGGAAACACGTCGCGGGGTGGCTTGTTCTATCACTTGATGCGACGAGTGGTGCAGTTTTCACGGTGCGAAGAGAAAACCTAATATAAAAATTAAAGAAGCCAAAAGGCCGAGAAGCGATATCGTTATTCGACGTTTTAGTTGGTGTCCCCACACGCCTGACCACACAAGCCGAACAGCGGCGAGTGAACGAGTTCAAGTATTTTGAGCAAACGGTCTACCGGCTACGCCCTCCGGTACTCTTGGAACTTCAACTCAAAGCTGGTAGGAACGCGCACACTGTGCAAACAGTCATGCTCTATTGACCGAGTGGTCATTGCTATTTGGGGGAACGTGGGGGGGGGGGGGAGAGGCGAGGGGGGGGGGGGGGGGGGTTAGGGCGACACCTTGCAAAAAACTCGGACCGTATCTCGAAACATAACCACGCAGTAAACTTGGCCGAGTATCCGAGTGTAAACCCGCGTAAACTCAGCCGAGCCAAGAATAAGCTACGCGGGGCCGCCATCTTCATTGCTTGCCCAGTCTTTGCGCCACCAGTGCGAAGATGCTCCAATTTCCTTTTCAGCACCACAGCAGCCTCCTTTTTTATCGAGGGAAATGAAAACGGCTTCAAAAACAAGCAATAAAACCCGTGTTCTCCGAGACATACGTGGCATATAGGTTAAGTACGCTAATAACTTGACATTGTGCGTGGTGAAAGCCCTTATTAGTTGCGAGAAAGCCGTCCGAAGCTTTCCTCAACCGTGGCTACAATAATCATGCTCGTAATGGCTAACTGGATGGCTATTCAGGAAGAAATACAAGGCTTCATGAATGTAATTGCTTTCTGGGTTTTTGTGCTGTCATCAACTTGGTCATAAACAATCCAAACTGTAACAAAAGGAATATAGGATAGCCTCCAAACTAAGGAGGGTACTGTTCTAACGACGTAGCGCCGTCTACTTATTGTTTTTCTGGGAATTTGGCTATCACTATAGCAATCGGATAGCTTTGTAGATGCGGCCTCTCCACATATTTCGGTTAACCGGGAAAGCTAGCTACAACGCATGGCCTAATATATACAGAATGACGTAACAAGCACAGCGTAAATGTTAAACAAGGAACGGAAGAGAAGAACGAACAAGTCGTCTAAAAGCATGTATTAATTAGGCCATTATGGCTGTTCGTGCTTGTACCCTTTGGACTCAATTATGGAGGTTGCGTGCCTCGTACCTTGAGTAAGACGAAAAGTTCACGATTTGTTGTAGCCTGCGTGTTTATGCGGAGAGGCACTTTGACTGCTAGTGAAGTGCCAATAAACTCCGACCTCCGTCCTCTTTTTAGAGCGAAAGCTCTATTACTCCGGGCACAAACACAGACGACGCGTCGTAGCGTCAACCTAACCCTCAAGCTCAGCCAAGGTCAAGCCAGCGCCTCGTGTGGTTCCGCAGTGAAAGCGTCTAAATGCTAGTTCGTTCCAACGAGAGGGGTGCGGAAAGGGACAGGGGATGAGAATGATACATGAAGGCACCGGCTGCATTCAAGTTCACAGCTCGTTCGCGCCTACACTGGAGGCTGCACCGAGGATTGTCTCTGTTTTGTCGTGAGCAGCAATTGCGGGAGATTTCACAGCGCGCTCTCGGCGCGAAAACTTCGCGATAACTCGACAAACCGGGTTTAAAACATGTTCATCCACGACAAATGTTTTGCTTCTTATTAGATTAAACCCTCGAGGCCGCAGGTTTCTTCCCAGCAAGCGAAACCGAGGTCGATCGAACGCACGCAGGAAGAGCTCTATCAAGAAAGAGCGAACAGGTCGTCATCCCTTTGCTCTTCGAGCAGAAGCGGGAAGCTAAAAAAAGTGGGCGTCGTGCCGTTCAATCGCGAAAGGAGCTCTTCCACGTTTCTCCTTTTTCCAGAGTCCTTGAAAGAGATGGTCCGTGAAAAGGTTTTGCTGTTTGCGGGTGCACTCAGAGGGGCCTCAACTTGTAAACAGAAATCGCACCAGTGTTCATGTCTGGCTCAAGGTTATTGCACGCTTCTGTAAATGGACCAAAAAGTGGCAAAGTTGGGGCGGTTGTCTTCCCCAAACACTACCTTCAAAGTCCATTTTTTTCACGCTCAGAATTTTGCACTGATTTTTAGTGCTTAGCGGGAAAATATTTATTGGAGTAACTGCAAGCTAAAAATATCCTCTCAATGATGCCCAGTACTTGACGCCGCTAACGCACAATTTACTCAAGAATACCCGTGAGCCTTCCGAATGGGTGACTCGGAAAATTTGCAGCCTAAGGAGGAGGTGGAGTAAACTTTATAATGAGGAGGAGCACATTGTGCAAATGTCTGAATTCCAATAGTCCAAATATTTGTTCTGAATATTTTCTAAGTTTCCAGTGTATCCGGGGCATATTCCCCTGTGTGGCTTCGTAACGAAAATTTCGCTATCGCTACTCGTTGCAATGGTTTATATGTACTTGAGTTTGACGTAAATAAAAACAGACGACATTTTTCGAATTCTGTGCATTCCTTTCACGCGGGCGCTTCTAACGATTCAAAGTGTTATGAATGTTTCATCGTCACAGCTTCGGCGTTATCGATTCACGAATCGGGAAGTGAAATATTCCTTATCCTTCTCTTACTATCTCGCTGGTTAACTCAATGAACGAACACCTCACTCATGACCACGCTTTTGTGATCCACGCCGAACATCCGTTGCGATTCAATTGGTTGGACGAAGAAACAACACGGTCTCTTCGGGCAGCGCGGAGCCAGTTATTACGAGTAGCGAGCGAACGGGGTAATCGAATACGGGATGAACACGTGCTCGACTGTCCTAAGAATCGCCCTTCATTTATTCTCATTTATTCTCTGTCGGTCTTTTTATGTGTGTATGTTTAGCCCCTTTACGGGTGGTATGTATAGTAATATTATTCTTCGTTATGTGCTGCAACGGAGAACTAAATTATAATGTGGAATTCGGGCATCACGGGACATTTGGAATAGGCCGAACGGATCGCCTGGAGAGCGGCAAGATACCCGTTACTAAGAGGTGAATTGATGAAGACCATTTTTAACACTTTCTCCCGCAGATCTGCTGTTTGTGATTCCATGCATCGCGAAACATTTCGGATGAAATTTTGTCGCTTTAAATTGTTTTATTTTTTTGCTTAACGGGAACTTTGTACAGGACGATTTATTTCAAGGGCCACTGTTCCTGTAACATTCCAAAGAAGTTGAGCGACAAATTTTTATAACTGTAAAGCTGTATGCAACTTTTGTAAGAAACGGATGATGCCACCCATTACTCGCCAGTTAACTAGTCATTTATAAATACTCTTTTTCGGTGAGTTTTCCCTAAGCGTTTGGAAGTATGCCCTTTTCACACACAATAAAAAAACTTCCTTAATAAAGGCATGTTTAGGGGCTAGTTGGTTCAGTCTTGAACAGGATTGCGCACCATCGTATGGTCTGTCTTTTCACTATCCGTGTCCCCCGCCCAAATATGCAGCGCACGTTATTATCGAATTCAAGAAAAAACTTCCGCGTGTCTACTTGCCGCAATGCGACTTAATCATGCAGAGGGGTGAAATTTACTGTCATGTTTTTATGCACGGTACATTCGCTCCTTATAATGAGCCTTTTTAATCGTTTCAGGCATTTTATTCAAGCATATAAACAAAGACAGTAACTAAGAGTTTCATTTTATTTTTATACTAGTTGTAATTACACGGGAAAGTGAATACAATGCCTGATAAAACTTTGTTCTCCGGTAAGTTAGTCATGAATGGTCGCAATCGAGATGAAGTCAAAAATTGATAAAAAAAAGTACATCAAACACGAACGTACCGAAAAATGACCCCATTTATAAAGGCGTAAAAATTCTTACCGAGCAAAAATACGGCCGAACTTATCTGCCTCAGGAGGGCAGAGAACGTGATCCGCACGCGGTTTAGTGGGAATGTTTGATGACGTAGTTTTTATGACTTTAACCACACGAGCGTCATTTCATATTTACCGCGCATATTCGGAGGCAGCGCTTTCTTTCACGTCGACCCGGGCGCTGCGTTGCTCCGCGAGGTTATCGCGGGGACACACTTGAAAGCCCCGCATTAAGCAGGGCCCTGAAAACCTGCGCATCCTTCTCTGACTTCGTTTGTATGAGCTCACGCCCAGCCACCATCACGGGGGCCCTCCGTGAAGCGTAAAGCCCGGCCGCTCGTTTCACCCCGACCACCGCTATCTGAAGAGGACGCAGCGGCCGGTGAATTCACGTAGTGTGGCCCTCCGTCCTTCCCGAGGGCGGATATCAAAGCTTTGTACTACGGCTCCATTCACTGTGAGGCGCCCGCCTTGACGCACCAGCCCGCTCGAGGGAGCACGAATGAATTAGGTAACCAAAGAAAAAAAAATAAAACAAACATTGGAGGTCACTGTAAGAATGGCGTGGAACTACTGTATGCCGCAGTTAATTCTGCCGCGAAGTTATCTGGAAGGCTGGTGAGAAACAAAGAGTGTAGAACTTGCCGCACTCATTTGTTCATTTTTAAAGCGAAGCATTAGTTTTCTCGCCGGCGACGTCGGCAACGCGAAAAAGCCCCGCAGAAAAGCTAACTTTCTCTGACGATGATGATGAATAATCGTTTGTGAAGTGAAAGAAAAAACGCTTCACAGGCTGGAATCAAGCGTGTGTCCCTCACGTTATGAAGCCGGCGTCTATCCGTTTGCTCCATTTCGACATGGTCGAAACTCGGTTCAAACTAAGACGACAACCATAGAATCCGTCCCGAGAAAGCTTCCCGTTCAACGATTGTAGTCGTTGGACGGAAGGTGCATTTTTAGATGCGGAGCATCTCTTGCTCGGGGGGATGTCACTTGTTCGTGCCCCGTCCGCAGCGCCTCTGATGATGACTGTGGCAGGATGCCCCTAGGGATTGGCCAACCAAAAAATCCATCACGAGATAGCTTCGCGTTCAACCACCGTCGTCATCTTCCCGTAGGGGAACCGCTGCAGAAGAAGGAGAGGAAGACAAAGCTGCGAAGAGGAGGGCGTGTACGTTGCTCTCAGCCGGTGCACTAACGTCAACAACCTTTACCTCACCAACGCTTGATGCGAAGAATCTTTTGCTCGGCGGCATGTCACTTGTCCGTGCCCCGTCCGCAGCGCATGTGATGATGATTGTGGCAGGATGCCCCTAGGGATTGGCAAATCAGAGAATCCGTCACGAGATAGCTTCGCGTTCAACCACCGTCGTCATCTTCCCGTAGGGGAACCGCTGAAGACGAAGAAGGGGAAGACAAAGCTGCGAAGAGGAGGGCGTGTATGTTGCTCTCACCCGGTGCACCAACGTCAACAACCTTTACCTCCCCAACGCTGACGGAGACTACCGATTCTACCACAGAGACGACAACATCGACAAGAACATGACTGACGAGTTTCGGCGCCTCGAGAACCACCGCCTACTTACCGTAATACAGCAGTACTTGCGTGCCTTTGCCACCGGTGTGGACCCGGACGCGGAATTCCCTCTGGTGCTACTCTAAACACCAGATCGCTCAACATAACAGCAACACAATGGAACCACACGGAACCCCCATGATGCTTCGCATCCTCATCAGGGTTCCCCACGGGAAGATGGTGTAATTTTTTCTTCGGTCCTCTACCACTTTCGCACTTCGGAGCGGGCGCCCAGGGGAGCCATGTAATGTGTATGCGTTAATTATTAAAGCATTTCCGAAGGCGTTTGGAATTTGTACCCTGCGCTGATGTTCACGACGCCTCTGCTACTCGACCGCTGAAATGACGCACATTCTTCGGCTTCAGTGTAGCTCCAAAAATCACCTCGAATATAACGGAATCGACTTGGAAATGGCGGTGCCTGGGCGATGGTAATGATTGCAAGATGAATATTTAGCCAGAATTCCCAACCAGTCTGCTTCATGAACCTGAAACATTAAGAGCCTAGCGATCACTGCGGAGTCTGTGGTATTTTCTGGTTATATTACGAACTACATAGTACCAGGATTTCAAACCGAAACTGTCTATGCCTCACTAATGGCGACCCTCTTGTCACAAAAAGGCACTGCAGTAAAGCTAACTTTACACAATGTATTTCGCAGACCGAACATAAAAATAAGCGAACCCCCCCCCCCCCCCCCCCTTCCGAAAAAAAAAAAACGCCTTCCGTGGCCCGAGTCGAACCATGGTCCAACTTTTTTTTTCTTTAATGTATGGAAATTAAAAAAAACTCAGACCAGATAATTAACACACAATATAAACACTAACAGACAGCAAAGAGCAAGCACGTCAGTCTAACAAAGGTCGGCGCCATTTCAAAACTCAGGCAAGCAAACGCACGCATCCAAAAGATGAAACTCCGGTGGATCACTCTGCGCTGCATAAACGCTCCGTACCAACGCCGCCTGTTCCCGAAAAATGCACTTGGTCGGCCTAAGGGGTTCCGCATGCCGATCAGTCATGCGGCACTTCCACAAGCTAAACAATCCTAGGAGACCCCGCATCACGGACGGCACAGCACGAAACAATGGTCAATAGTCTCTGGTTGGTTGCACAAGCGGCAATTATCTGACCAAGGGATCGACATTTTTTTTTCGCGCAGCCATGTTTTAACTGGAAGCGTTTGCGAATGTAGCTTAAAGAAAAACGTTTTGGCATTTGGCGGCACGCACATACGCTTGACACGATCTAAAACATTATTCTTATGGTCCCGCCAGTGAGATTCTCCCATTTCGACACGGTCGAAGCAGTTTGGATTTTGGGCTTTGACTAAGGGTTTATAGGAGAAAGAGCCGCGTTTTTACCATCTTTCTCTTAAGAAAGGCTGTTTGATTTTTCCCCCTTGCGAGTGCTTTATTTGCAGCATCCCGTTGCACTGAATCTGCGGCGTCGAACCTTCCTTAATCAAAACGTATCAAGTTTGAGGCCAGCGTCACCATGCAGGAAAAGAATGCAAAGCATAGAGTTTACTGAGCTTTAGCGGAAAGAGATTTAATGCACTCAGGGCCTCTTCGAGCTGATTCTGCTGCAGCTCAGACACAGATTTTCGCAGTCCTGCATAGCACGCTGATTGATCACACTGAAATATTTCCCTCTAATTTCCCGAATTTTAACAGAAAGCAGAAGGGTTGTCTAAAACACCGAAAGACATGTTATTTAAGCATAGACGCTTCAAATTATTCTAACCGAATAAGACTGTACAAGAACTGCCAAAGCGACGTACAATTACTGTCCTACATTTCAGCGGGCATAAAGGAGTAAAACAACTGTTCTTCTAAAACAATTTCTACGTTCTCAAAAAATATAACCAAGGAAACCAACTACACTATCACAGACCAATCACTCACTGGCAGTGCACAGCTAATAATAAACAAACATTACTGGATAGGACTAGCACTAAACTGGGAATATAAAAAGGGGATTTTAAACTACTTCGCACGGTAGCGGGCTACTGGTCGACGGGGGATAAAACGAACCGTGCACTCCACAGAGTGGTGTCTCAAGAAACGTCTTCCAGGCCCACCAGAACCACATTTTCGGCAGCCCGGACATGGGCCGCTTTAAATAAAGTTTGATCTCTCTCTCTCTCTCTCAAGAAGAAGAATCTAAAGCAAACGAATATGTCCCATGAGAACACAAGGTGCGTCATAACCAAATCAAGGTGTCTCGACCTAACTAGATAATCGGATCCGTGCTTCCGCACCTATAACACGTTTGCAACAAATCGCTCCAAATTATTTACACTTTTACCTGATACAAGAATTGTATCTTTCCTGTTTGTTCCGTGAGCAATAGATAGAAAACGTTGGTAAAAAAGTTCGCAGCCCATCCATCAACCGAGCAACATAAAACAGAGGACGAGAGAGGGGAGTGCGCGGCTGCGTCTGCATTGTCTTCGCACCGCTGCAGGCACCGCTAGGCAGGCGTCAATGCGGAGCACGGCCCGCCACCAGCCTCTGGCGAAGCGCCTGTCGCATGCAGCCTCCACGGGTCCCGTAACTCCCTTCACCGCTTGTACGGGTAAAACAAAAATTAAACGGAGCATGGCTTCGTGAATCAGAATGATTTCTATTTTATGCCGCTGCCAACATAAGTAGAGTATGTGCTGCCGGAGTTATTTTAGAATGACTTTTTTGAAAAGTCCCTTCGAGGTTACTGGCTGGGCACAGGGGGGGAAAATCCCCCCAGAATCTCCAACCCGTGCTCATTTTACTTTTTGTTTCACCTGTACGCGCTCTAAAAAAGGGTGTGCAACCAGTGCAGGGTGGCGAAGGAGGAACGAATGGGAATGGTGGATACGAAATGTCAACACTAATGGGCAACAGAAGGAGCGACAGGTAGCAATACCGCTGCTCAAGCAAGCCAGAAAGCGCGAAACCAGAAGCGGTTAAAGGGCGAGCCACTGTTGACATGGTGTACGAAGGGCCTGTTAAAAATTCCGTGTTTTGGACTCCAGAAACAAGAGCAAAGCGAGCGATTCGGGCCGAGCACCCAGTTCGCAAGGAAGACGGACACGGCGATCACGTATTTTTCTATACTTGGAGAGGGGAAGGACGCACTTTTCAACACTTCTACTGTGGGATGTGACATACCACCGCCCCATGTTAGTTACAGTAGCGGCGCCTCCGCATACAGGGCGACCGCGAAACCAAGCTCTTCGCTGCCACGGCGAGCTTTAGGCTCCGCATACGAGCTCGTCACTATCTCGCCAGTCAACACAACGCAGTCATTTTTCACGCATTCACTGGAGGCTCGGCCTCTCACCAAATTCAGCCAGGGTAAGGAAGGCGGCAGGGTGTAGGGGAAGGGCTGTTGAGTCAATAGGGATGACAAACGGTGAGCTGACAGGCTTGTATCGAGTGCGTTCAATGCTTTTATGGGCGACGATATATTACAAGCCTGTGGTATCAGATGCATGATACACGAAAGCCTGCTAGAGTTCTCTGTCAGCGTGCAGTCGTATACTCGTCGCTAGTAGACGTGACCCCGTATTTTGGATTCCGAAGCAGTTGAGAGGACAACATTGTTATTTTTGCTCTCAGATATATTTTAGTGTTCTGTTTGTGTACTAATGCGAAATCTGCTATGTAAAGAAATGCAAGAAAGCAGTTTTGTGAATTTTGTCAGCAAGTACTTTGTAGTAATCTCTCTTGTGCTGTTCTGGAACAGCAATTGGCCAAGGTGGAGAACAGTTACAAATGGAGGGTGAGGGTGAAATAAATACCCTTGTGTAGATGCGAAATTTCAAGTGTTGCTACTTATCCCTACAAATACACAACGACTTTCTTCTTTCATGCTCACCTCCCCTGCCTCTAAACTTCATCCAAACAGTTTCGCGCGTGGCGCAAAAGTTTGGATACCGGGGATAAAAACATACTGTTCTTCCTTCTTCTTGTTTTTCTTCTCTTTATTCGTTCGTTCCTTCTCAAAGAGACGCTTCGGAAGTTTACGGAGAGAATGCAGAAAAGGGAAGTCGTGCTTTCTGACCTCCCTAAGGTGAGATTTCAAGCAAAGCGAGCGGCCAGAAAATTGGATAAATAAAACTCCCAATGCATTGCGCTGTGTCCCAGTGGTGCTCTAGTGCTATTCCGGTGCATTCCAGTCGTATACAGGCAGCCAGTTACAACTTCGGGAGAGTTTCCCGCGGCCGACCATCCTGCCTGGAATTAAAGCCCTTCTCTTCTAACACCAATAATTACTTGTGCGCAATGTTCCTCCACAAATTATTCTCAGCGTCGTGAAAAAAAAAAAAAAAAAGGATCGGATGAGACCAGCGCAACCGGCCACAATTTTCCGGCTCTAACAACAAACGGGAAGGGGAAGTCGCGGAAAGCGGGACATGGGCTATTTGCATTCGTTTCCGAGCTGCTTTAATATAAGCAGCCAAAGGCGCCGGCCTCACATACGGCTCTCACCGCCGGCAGTTACACTCTACGTGGCGTCCCCCACCCAATTGTGAATTGTCGTCAGGGCACTCCGCGCCTTCCCTTCCCTTTCCTTTCTTTAAACTCTCTCGCCCCTCTCCCCACCAGACAACTTCTTTGATTCCCGGCCGTCCTTGAGAGATTCCAGCCAGCTTGCCGAATTTATTTATTTATTTATTTATTTATTTATTTATTTATTTATTTATTTATTTATTTATTTATTTATTTATTTATTTATTTATTTATTTATTTATTTATTTATTTATTTATTTATTTATTTATTTATTTATTTATTTATTTATTTATTTATTTATTTATTTATTTATTTATTTATTTATTTATTTATTTATTTATTTATTTATTTATTTATTTATTTATTTATTTATTTATTTATTTATTTATTTGTGTACCTTCAATAACCATGAGGCGTTGCAGAAGGGAGCGGGTTCTTGGTACAAGTAATAGAAAATAAGGACTACATAAAAAGGGAAGACTATACAGCGAAACATGCGAAGCCATCGATGCAAAAACAAAGACAACCTAATGAAAATGTATGGAGATACAAAGGATAGACTAAAGAAACAGTGTAAAGCGAGAGTGAGAGTGCAATAATCTAGGGGAACACACAGTACGACAGTTGTACAAAATAGCAAAAGATATTGTCATTGCCAAGAGAAGGTAACATAAACAAACAGT
This sequence comes from Haemaphysalis longicornis, assembly GCF_048455015.1. Classification (NCBI taxonomy): domain Eukaryota; kingdom Metazoa; phylum Arthropoda; class Arachnida; order Ixodida; family Ixodidae; genus Haemaphysalis; species Haemaphysalis longicornis. The sequence continues at coordinate 45,627,988 of NW_027526361.1, read as the reverse complement.
TGGTCGTGATACAAACACACAAAGCAATATACACACGAGAGGGCACTACTATAGCTTATATAATTGTCGTTAAATTGGTGAGCGTAATACATGCGAATTGGTGACAGTAGCCATCGTGGTTGGAAAGTGGAACCAATCGCTTGATGTTTAATTGATTGATTGTGGGGTTTAACGCACCGACGCTACACAGGCGTTGAGGCACGCCGTAGTGGAGGGCTCCTGATTAGTTTTGACTACCTGGGGATCTTTAACGTGTGCCGAAATCTCGTACACCCGGGCGTTTTCGATTTTCGCCTCTAGAAAATCGGCCAAACCTTGCATTTCTTTAAAAGCCTTCTTTACTTCTTCTGTCGTTACTGGTGGGAATCTACTTCCTCCGAACTACTTCCTCGTTCTGTATTATTCTGAAAACTATACTTGGTTGCAATTCAACGGCGTCTACCATGATACCAAAACAGGGCAGGGATTGAGAATTTCAACCGCAACTGGTTTCTGCGACAGGGCGTTTCAATATATACCGTGTCGGCCGTGCATACTGCCTGCGTTGCATCGATCGGCGAAGTCCCACGGCTCCCAAGCGAGGACCATTGCTCTGCTACCAAGGGGCTTTGTCCGCGTCGCTCGTTCCGCTTTTTTATATTGTTTTCCGTTCACTAGAGGCTCTATACATCGGGCAAAGCGTTGGGGCACACATAATGCAAGAAAACCGCCTTTATAAGAGGGGGGCGAGTCCCGGTGCAGGTGTTTCAACGCGGGCTTGTTTTTCTACGGGACATTTCAATCCTTCGCGCATCGCGAAAATAAAGCAGCCGCCTTCTTCAATCGCCAGCTATCCTGTTTTTATCCAGCTACCTTCGACGTTCTCAATTTTAGGCAGCATTGTTGGGCTATCAATATTGCAAGCGTCTCTTGCTCATTTAATTTTGTTTTCCTCTGTTTGAGCAAATCACTTTATTCCGACTGTTTTGCTTTTGTGGCTCCTTATAGACCACATTGGTCTTATTTTTTTTTTTTTTGCGTAAATGTTTACCTCCGTTTATCTTGCTACTTTAATAGTAATACAACCGACAGTGTTTGAGTAATCGCATTTTGTTACCTTTTCTGAAATTTTCTTGCTGTTACGATGCTGGTCATTTTTTTCTCTCCCTCCAATTTACCTGTGTCTTTTCTGTGATGACGATGTTTCCGAGGGTCACATTTAATTGTGTTTTTTACTTCGCCCTCAACTTTTTTTTTTCACATTTATTTTAAACGCTACCTTTTTCCTTGCCATCATTTCCTATGCGTCTTCACCAAATCAAGTCCGTCGCTTGGGGCCCCCTGTGATCGTTAGAAGGAGCAAGATCATAGAAAACTCAGATAACTTCGCAGCGCTCTTTCTTATTTTGATTACTGCCTCCATTGATTGATTGTAGGGTTTAACACGCCGACGCAACGCAGGCGATGAGGCGCGCCGTAGTGGAGGGCTCCGGATTAATTTTGACCACCTGGGGATCTTTAATGTGCCCCCGAATCTCGTACACAAGGGCGTTTTGCTTTTCGCCTCCATCAGAAAAGCGGCCGGCGCGGCCTGGAATGGAACCCGCGTCCTCGTTCTCAGCAGCAGAACGGCTTAGCCACTGAGCCACCACGGTGGGTGATTACTCCCTCTAGAAGCGCGGTAGGGAACACAAAGCAATAACCATCCGGGGTGGACGTCCCACATCCTATAACCACGGGAAACAAGAAAAGTAAAGGGTGCGGCACAGTCTAGATGACGTCTGCCGAAAAAAAAAAAAAGTAGAAGGCTACACACGAAAAGTTGTGATAAGGTTTTTTTTATCTTATTTAAAATACAATATTTGTTAGTTTTCCCGCAATTTAAGCATCTATTTCCGCCAGTTGTGCTGAGTGAATTGTTTGCGCATGGTTTGTTACCAGCGTCTCGCCAAGCTCGGGAATCTCATCAGGTTTCCTTTTTCATTATTTGTCACACCGGAATTCTTGTTTTGATAGAAAAGAGTTGCTTTTCAGTCACAATCCAAGAGTGTTCTTGTTTTATCAAAAATGTGCTAATCTAACTTGATGTCTGGAGAAACGAGATGGCTCTAGGTAAATGCGTGCAGAGCAAACGCAGCGGCATTCTATTCGCCGACGCTCGACTGTGCGTGTCACATTGGAACTGCGTCTTCACCACATGTGTTTTCTTGATTATTCTGGAGCACAACTTCGCCACAATAAATGTAATTTGTTCAAGAAACTTACTTTTTAAAACAAAACTATGTTGGGTTCACTGATGGCGGTGTCGTAACCAAAATACATGACAGGAAAGCCAACTTTAAACGATGGGAGGATGCATGATGATGATGATGATGACACACGCAAAAATTTGGTGCAGCTTGCTCTAGTGGTGCAATGCTGGAGAAACTGCAGAACTGGCGGCCCCTCTCCCTTCGCCAGAGACCTGGCTGTTACCCCTTGCATGGATTTCCGAACTTGCCCCTGAAATTTCTCCATGACTGGCCGGCTCGGATCGGTTTGTCCGCTGGCTTTCACATCTTTCCTAAAGCGAACAGCGTTAGCGCGCTCAAGAACACGCGGAAACCGGCTTCGCGAACTAGGCGTCTGTGCTTCCCACTTCCGACGTGAACGCACGCGAGCTGGCGAGGAGAACAGCGCGCGAGAGCTCATACCCTGCACTGGGTTGTATGCAGGTAGCTCAAAATATCCACACTGCCTTTCATTTCCTTTTACTCTCCCGCAAACCACAACCACTCCCCCCCCCCCCCTCCCCACGAGCAGTGGGCAGTGTTCTCGAAGGTCGAGCTGGCCGACGTCGGGCGCTCCTCACAAGGCGCGCGCTCACGTGGGTTCACTATTTTAGATGAGGAGCATCTCATCCTCGGGGCTGTGTCCCTCCCTCCCTTGTCCGCGATCCGCACTCTACTGCGCATGCGCGTCTCTTCAGCCCCGTCAGCGTTTGGGCTGACGTCAGCGCAGTCCACTACAAAAAGAAATAGGCGGCGCCCGGTTTCGATCCCACGACTCTCTGGCCGCAACGGCAGGTACGTGGCGCTCTTCCCACTGCGCTACAAACCGAGACGGGAGAATGTGCTACGAACGCGCCTGATGTCCTTCAAGTTCACTCATTCTAACTACGTCAAGAAGCTACTGATACAACGAAGGCACGCGAAGCTGAACGTCACCGGAAACGACGAACTGAGAACTAATGAGAACTTCAGTCGACGCCATGGCTGCTTCGCGTACTACTCAGGGTTCCCCTACGGGAAGATGATGTAATTTTTTTTCTTGGAATTGTTTCGAGCTCCTCACGTGGGGCAAGCCCACGCGCAAGCCTGGATGACGACGGGCGCTCCTCACGAGGTGCAGGCGCACGTGCGCTCGGCCGGGCTGAGTTTTCTGGTAACGCTCGAACTAAAAGATTACAAAGCTTTGCTGTTCCAACGCTTCCCGCGGTCGGAATGGAACCTGGGTCCGTCGCGTTATGAAGCCGACGTTTATGCGATTGCGCAATTTCGACACGCTTGGCGACGGGTGGGGAGGAGGGAGGTCGCTCAGTTTTCTCGTGAGGGATTCGTTTGCTGTGTCTGAGTTTGGAGTTTGACTCGCAGGAAGTTCGCACCTCGATCGTTGACGCTCGAACTTTGACTCTCAAACAGTTTGCAGTTTGATCGGTGACGCGTTGACTTTTATTGCGGTGGTTCTGACTTTGCCTCTTCGCAATTTGATTTTCACTCGAAAGGAAGCTTCGCCTCTCAAACGTCGTCGTCGTTAGCCGCAGGGAATTTGATTTTAATTTCTTCACTGCCTGACATCTTACGGTACGTCATGCTGTACGAAGGTTCAATTTTTACGTGCTTGTAAACCGAGTTACAAAGAAAAATAAAACAAATCTGTAAATATTAATCTAAATATGAATAAATAAATAAAATACGGCCAACAAAGTTGTTAGAAACAAAGAACACTTATGATTAATAGCAATTAAACTTAATGCAAGACCATTAAAATCTCTATTTTATGTATCCTTTTACTGTACACGCTTGAAAGCAAACCCTCATAAAAATATTTACCGACATTTAATAAACTTGTTATAGAGATTGCTCAAAAGAATCCTATAAACATTTTGTCAACATTTTATAGAATATTTCTATTGATTTTCCATTACAAATTGGCCGCCACGCTTTAATTAAAAGTCTATAGAGCCAACTCAATAGACCTTATCGCTTTTGAATTTAGTTTATTATGAGTTTCTTAACGGGTTTTTATTAAAAAAAATTCGATAAGCTTTCTATGCAATTCTTACTGAGTACAGTCGCCTCTTGCGACTATAACAGCCTATTGCGTGTGAGTCAGGTTTGAATATAGTTTCTGGCGGATTTTTATTAAATTTATGGCAAAAAGTTTTTATAAAATTGCTATTGACTATAGTCATAACATCCTGTTGCGTGTGAATAAACTTTGAATAAACTTTTTGATGAGTTTTTATTAGATTTTACTGAACTAGCTTTCTTAAAATTATTATTGAGTATCGTCGTAAAATCCTGTTGCGAGTGAGTCAGCTTTGAATACAGTTTCTGACGGGTTTCTATTAAATTTATCTCAATTAGATTTCTGTAAAATTCTTATTGCGCCCAGTCATCAGAACCTGTTGCATATGAGCTAAGTCTGAATAGAATTTCTGATGAGTCTTTATTGAATTTATCTCTATTAACTTTCTATAAAATTCTTATTGTGTATAGTCGTAATATCCTCTTGCCTGTGAGTCAGGTTTTCTGGCAAGTTTAACAGAGAAGCCTTGTAGGGGCCCGGACTGTCCGGCGGTGATGTCCGTCACCCCAGGCGCCACCGCTCCCTAGTGCTCCCAAGACGATGTGATGGGACGTCCATTGCGCGACCTCGGTTGATGGGGCGGGGAGGGCGATGCAATAGCATCCCACATATATGCACCGATAAGCTACCATACCTCTGTGGGTGGGCTATAGAAACGCAATACAAAGTCTATTGAAACTCAACATAATGAAGGCAAAAAGATGCTTGTTGCGTGTTCGTAATAAGATGTTTACTGCCTGTCTAATGACCACAGTCCACACATAAGGAGTTCGATCGACCCACAGAAAGGCAATACAGAGTCTGTTAAAACTCAATATGGTGAAGGCAATAAAATGCATGTTGCATTTTTGCGATAAAAAGTTTATTGATTTTTTATTGGCCGCAGTGTTTAAGAAGGGAGATTTGGTTCACTCTAGAGAAACAGAATATGAAGTGTATTAAAACCTAATGTCTTGAAGGCAATAAAATGTTGGTTAAGTTTCGGCAATAAAAAGTTTGTTGACTTTCTAACGAGCACAGTCTATAAGCGATGAGTTTTAATTGACTTTTTATTGACTCTATAGAAACACAATAGGGGGTCTATTAAAACTCAACATTCATTTTCATGAGGGAATGCCTCACGCTGGTAATATTACGATTGTAAGGAAGGAAAAAGCTCAACACGGATCGCTGATGGGATTGCTTAAAGGAGAGGAAGACAGGAATCCAGCAGCCCTCACAGATTTCATTAACTTTGCTTGAGTGAGACCACGGAAGAGCCGAAATTGTTTTTTTTCTTCAAAAAGATAACACTTGTCCTCTGCAAGTAACAGTGCTGATTTGATGGATTACTCTTTCAACAATACATCAGTTCGTTTGCTGCTTCTTAGACAATTTTAATAGCTTCCTTCATCTACGCCACCTCGAGATAACACATTGAAAGATGTTCCCAACCGAAGACCAGGGTGAAGCCGAAAGCTCTAGGAAAATGAAGAAGAGGGCAATGATAGTTTCAGAAAACCGTAGGATAACTGCGTGAAGATAGGTGGCAAAGGCGAGTGATGTGAGTACATTGCACGCCGAGACGATGTTCCGTTTTCCCGCATCGAGGTCAGTTCCTGGATCCCGTGCGTGCGTCCTGTTGGCGTCTTGTTGGCTGAGCTGACACGCCAAGGCCGAGCTACCACAGAATCTCTGAGCTCAATCCGACAGCGCATCAGATGGGAGTGGTCTCCCACTCAAGCCCCTTTTTCGCTGTTAAGCCGTTAGTAGGCTCGGCTCATTAGCCCCGTCACCTCCATGGCTGTTCTGTATCTCATCTTCCCCTCTCCTCAATACATTAGTGGCTATTCGTTCGTTCGAAAGAAAATTACCAGTTTCACATCATAAACAATAACCGTTCCAATTGACGGAAGACAGACGGCTCCGTAATTTTGCAAATAGTATGCAGACACCACTGACTAGAGTTTAATTCCTAGTGAGCCTACATGAGGAATGATTGACCCTGTCTCGTGAGGCATACGCCCACCTACAATAACTTCCGAGACTTGGGGGACCCAATGGCTAATCACAGGTTCGTGGGAATTGTTTGATTCCTTCGTAGGGCACATTTGAAGTGAAGAGGAAGGGCCGTAAGGATGGGTGTTGACATTAGCCGTGCGAGCGTCGTGTGCACGTCGTGCCGGTGTTCGTGTGTTCGTGTGCGTGTGCGTACGCATGTGCGTGTGCGCGTGTGTGAGCGTATATGTGTGCATGCGTGTGTGTGTGTGTGCTTTTATACATACGTGCGTGGATATGCAGTTGGTGTTTATATGTACGTACACCCATCACCTGCCACCTCATCTGATGACAATCATTACGGTCGGTGCCATCAGTACTTCCTTGAATACACCTTGCCTCAAGTATTTCTCCCACTATCATCCCCCACCCCCTCCAAGAAAAATATTTCTGTTTTTGTAGTATTGTCGACGAATACACAGTCCCTACGTCTCAGGGCGATTGATGGGAAGTGTCTTTGCAGCACTGCTTATAAGACTTCGACGGAAATGGCATCTGGAGCTCATTTTTTTCTTCAATGACGATAGTCTTTCTAGCTGAAAGTATAATCTGTCTGTCTGTCTGTTTGTCTGTCTGTCTGTGTGTCCGTCTGTGACTCGATTCAGCCACCCGGCCAATGTGAAACGAAAGCTGCGCAATAGTCTTATATACCCACAGCCAAATCTAAACGTCTAAGTCCGGTGTCAGTGTTCATACTTGTCAACATTGTTGAACAAGAACAAGAAATTACAAATATGTAAGACAGCAAATCAATATACATAAGGGATATTTGCAGCGTTCTTTTATTAAAATTCATGGATTCTTGGTTTTTGCAATAGCAAATGAAATACTACATTAACGGCAGAAAACCGTCGCCTGATGGTGCCCGTGCTACTATAGCTCCTGGCAGCATTTAATTAAGAAATCAAACGACAATAGCAACGAAAGGTTCCACTAGGTGGGATCCACTTTCCGCTTGGAACGCTTGTGGAGTAGGGCAATGTGGTTCTATAAATGCCATAGTAGGGTGCCTCAATTCACGCGCGTCTCAGCCGTCTGGCAGCGCTAGTATCGAGTAACCCTACTTGGAGCAGTGGAACGCGGTAAATTTAAATTGGCTTAAGGAAACCTCTCGCGTGTTATCTTGGGAGGAACAAGACGGGAGAGGAACAGCATGATATATGAGCGGGAAAGAGAAACGAGGCATTTACTTGGCAGGGGTGCCAGTAGACTATCATCTTTCGGCGACATTTGGAACGGAAGGAGCAGATGCGCGGCATTTTTTTGGTTTGGCGGCTTTCTTGTTTCATTCAGCTTCCTCTTGTGGCGTTGAAGTCGAAGTCCGCGTCGCTGCTCGCTCCTCCCCTCCTTCCTAACTCGATATATGGTCGAGCGCAAGGTCGAGTCAGAATGACCCAGTTCCTGTGAATACCAGCCACTTCGGCGCCGCTGGCAGAGCTGGCGAAAGGCCCAGGACACGATGCAATCAGCTAAGATGGTGGCTGCGTCGATTAGAGGAAGGGACGTCATCCCGAGGTCACCGTGTATTTGTCAGCCGTTTTCCTCGCACGAAACGAGTAGTAAGGGGAAAAAACACGCATAGATAAACGCAGCTCCAGCGAAGAGGGCAACACACGCGTGAGTTACTGCGGGAATCGGACGATGGAAAGCGCCTGAATGGCTACCGAAAATGAATATATGCACGAAAAGTTCTATGCACTGCGTGATAGTGAAAACTATACGGGGATTAGAGTGAGAGGCGTAGGTGGGGCACGTAAATTACGAAGGAGTAAAGGCCATGGCAGCCCACACTTGCACTTCTGAACACACATTTAATCTGGAATAAAGCGCTTTTCCTGCCGCGCAGCGAACAAAAAGGACGGTGTAGACAGAGGCTGTTACCAGCTTTTCTTATTGTTGTTAAACTGGCAAAACCAAAGCATGGATGCTTTTAGCATTTCACTATATTTATAGCTGAATATACCTGCTGCACAAAGGGAGTAACAAGATTCTCATACAATGTCAAACATTTCCGTGATGCCTCCACCTCTTGGAAAGTGTACCACTCACAGCAATTATAAACAGATTGAAAGGAAGACACAAAATTTCATCCGTGTTAGTAAAAAGGAAAACCAAATATAATTGGAATATAGCTTTCGGGCTGTCTCCAAATTAAAACAGCACGCGCCGCGTACTCTTGCAAAAGTTCATACTGTAAGCGGCCACTTTACAGCCAGCCACTTTACACTAAGTTTAACGGAGCCGTGAAACTTTCCCGCCTTAAGCGCTCAGGCGTGCCCAATCTTTGCCGCTCGTGCAACCAATAAGGTCGGCCGAAAGGAAGAGCGTTATTCTTTCGCTGAAGTCGCGCTTCGTCGCCTCTATTTTGTACCCCCTTCTCGTTCTTTGCCGCCGGGAACAGTTTAAAGAATGAATCACAGTTAACGGCGTCGGAAGCACCCTGGCGGCCCATCGCGATTAAGGGGAGCACCGGGGTGAGGGAAGGTAGGATACGCGGATGTCGTGGATAAGAGATGCGGAGGAGAGACAGGGCCTGCACACGTGGAAACCAACCGGCTGCTTCTCGAAAACCCCCATTCATTCTAAGTGCCACCCGGGATCGCTGCGCGGGCCAGAAAACCGGACCTGGGTCGTGAATATTTGAGCGCGGTTCTGGAAAAAAGGCCTGGGAAACGTGAACAGGAGGACGGTCATTGAGCAAAAAACAAAAAATAATATATAAAAAGAAGTTGAAAACTCGCTCTGGAGATAGGAGAATAAAGTACAGCCACCTTCACTCGCTCTTCAGAAAAATACGCTCTGCAGAAAACAAAACTGTCGCAAAACTAAAGCAGGGTTGATCAGAATGTACATGCAATAAAGAAAGCGACTACCATCTTTTCCAACAGCAATCGATACCAAGGTTTCTCCTAAACGACAACTCCTCTCTCTCTCTCTGTCACTCGCTCTCTTGCTCCACGGCTCCCACTTTATATGGTGTCCGGTTCTTCTCTCCGTCGTTTCTCTTTGTGTTTTGCTCTCTTAGTCCAAAGGTACGTGCAGAAATAGACCCTATTTTGTTTTATCTCGTAGTTTTTGTGGATCGGAATGAGGGTACACATTTAGGTTTTTGTAGCCGGCCCGATGCCGTGGCACGTCGTCCACATTCGCTGGGAAGCCAACTAAAGGAGACCAGAAAAGAAAATTAGGACGATTTACAACCAAGTGAGCCTACATTTAGGCCGTTAGACAACATTAGCGACATTTGTGTTAAAACTGGAAACCCCTTTTTGACTTTATTTGGCATCAAGGATACATGATGCCGGAGACCTGCAGAAAAAGCTGGCGTGATGCCAGCTTGACAAGGCCGCATGCCCCGGGGTCGCGCCGGGGTCGGGACCCCGGGGTCGCACGGGTCGCGCATTTGCTCTATCTATTTTCATCCCAGACAGTTTTCTACAGCGAAGCTGTCGTAGCTGGCCGTAATGTGGCTGATCGTAGCTGACCGTAAATGCCGCGCGCTCATGAGCGCGTGCCTTGCGGTGACCGCCAATCATACCCGCCACGCACAATGGCTTTAGCAAAAAAAAAAAAAAATTTACCATCTTCCTGTAGGGGAACCCTGAGTAGTATGCGAAGCAGCCATGGGGCCGACTCAAGTTCCCATTAGTTTTCAGTTCGATCGCGGCGTTGCGGGAGGAGAATGAGGGGAGCGGAGCGCGCGTGCGCGTTATTTATACCGCGGAGCTACAGTGGCGCCCCCAGCGGAGTATGCAGCGGCTACCGTCGCCTCTAATCCTAAGATGCTTCGCATTATTGCGCGAGGAGCCGCAGGTGTTGCCATTCGTTGCGCAGTCCCGGAGAGGAGAGGAGCTTCGGAGAGGAGAGGAGGAATGCCTCGCAAACTACTCAGGGTTCGACGGGGGTTGAACGCCGGGGGTTGAACGCCGGGGTTGAACGCGAAGGGAGTTGAACGCGAAGCTTTCTCGTGATGGATTCTCTGCTTGGCCAATCCCTATGGGCATCCTGCCAATCATCATCAGCGGTGCCTGGCCAGGCATGCGCAGTGGGGGTGTGGACGCCGCACAACGGCGCCCACACAACGGCGGAGGGAACAGGCTCGACCATAAGCTGCTTCGCATCTAAAACAAACGCGAAAACTTTGAGGAGCGCCGTCCGTTGCCTAGCAACCAACAACGCAACAGCTGGAGCAACACCTGCTCCACGAAATCTCGACGTGACTCCAGGAATGCCGCGCAAGCGTCGGCACGTACGCGCCACCGCTGCGCCCCAGCTGTGGTTAAGCGCAACCGCACATGCAATGCTTGGCATGATGATCACAGCTACATCGATGCATATGCCGACTACTAGCACAGTGCAAAGGGACGACGGAAAGTGTAAATAAACAATTTCAAACATGTACAAATGCGTGGTGATGGGTCCTTCAGTGGTCACGTAGAAGGAAATCCTTCATCTTCGCTATGGTTCAGGCCTTGCGTGACTTGGTGCAAGCTTTACCAGTTTTTTTCTGCTGCAGATGGCTGTGCGAGTTTTGATACCGGTAGCTTTTTAGGCGCCACTTTGTTTGCGCATTAAGGGTAATAACTTACGTTGCGGATTCGCTTTTATGTGGACACATACATATAGGGACACATATCGGACCCTTGGCCCAGGTACACTAGGACTGGGTCGACTTGGATTAGACCCCTAGATGTCCTTTTGGGGTGCATAAGGCGCTCTTCATATTCCAGAGTTTCTTCGTTAATCTTGCAATTGTCTTGTGCACACAGTGCGAAAGCCTGCGTCTTGTTGTAGAACGTTATAGTGACAGGATTGCTGCGGTTGTTGACATAAGTAGACGTCAATCCGTTCAACAATGCGTGCGGGGAATAACTAGAAAGAACTGCGGCAAGCCCTTTGCATGGTATAGTACCAACCGCAAGATTGCTCTTGGGGCGCAGCGGCATCGTAAACTTCTTAGCAATTCGGTGATGCGCTGCCGTGGTTAGGCGTGGTCGCGAGCGACGAGATCGCAAAACGTATGTCCACCCGTGTTCGTTATTGGCTGCTTCAGCAACATTCGTAGTCGATGTGCTGATGCCAACCAGTGAGCCTTTAGTGATAAGTGAAGCATATAAAAAATATAGCTTTCCACTGACAAATACGTTCTCCCCCGCGAAGTTGTAGCATCCCGATCCTAGCTCAGCTTAGCCACTCAATAAATTTGGCGGCCATTCCGTGTGGTGATAAATGCGCGCATTGAGTTCCACTTCCGTATATGTGAAAGGGCATGACACCTTCAACATTCGCATCTTCGTGTCCATTTGCACTTGAATAAAAAAAGTGCGACTGTATTTCTCCCCTCTGCAAAAGTTTTGAATTATGCGTGAGCCTCCTGGAATATTATGATATAGTGATCCAGAAGGCTCACGCATAAAGGATCACTATGATAGAGTGATCCTTTTGTAACCTCGTGTATCACTACGATATAGTGAACCAGTAGGTTACAAATAACTGTGACGGCGTGAAAAGAACAACAATAAAAGGTGAGACCAGTGTCTTCCTTCCTCTTCGTCCATTCACTTGTGTGCGTTGACAAAGCCAACGCATTGCATCCAGCGCCTTGGGCTACAGAAATGGCCTTGATGAAAGCTTTCCAACCACTGGCAGCCTTGAGTTGGAAAATACGTTCCGACACGGCTGGATCCTTGCAGCATTAGTAGAACCAGGTGTGACCCCTCCTTTGATCGCTATCTCTTAGACCTCTCGCTCTGTTCCTTACCCGCCACCCAAATTGCGGCATTTGAAGGGGAAGGAGCAGCTGCTACGCCACTCATTACGTTTTTTCCATGCATGGTCACGACCCGTCAAGTTGTCCCACATAAGTTGTCCCATACAAGTAGTCTGTTTCATGACCTTAAAATTATCAATGTAAAATCCATTTACCAATTTAAGTTATCTCGGAACTTTAAATCCGAAACACCCAGAAACGTTGGCACAATGGCCGAACTTGCGGAACTACGAAAAAACGTCATCTCTTATCCAACCAGCAGTCCTGAGCAATGGCAAGTTGACACGTGCCGCACAAATTATGGAAAGCAAATGCTGAACTTTTGCCTCCGTTCAATGCTCAATCGACTTTATTGTGAACATGGAACTGATATTTTTACACTCTCTTTTAAAGATCTGCGTAACGCGTTTTTGTAGTGGTCTCATAAACCTCCTGTATAGTTTGTTTTTTCCATTGTATTCTGTTTCTCTTTCTGTTTTTGTTATCAATGACAATTATAAGTTGCTGTAATGCCGGATTGACTATTATTCTTAGCGTCACACTTATGGAATGCTTTACTGACCTCCTGGTGCACAGGAAAATATTTTCCCTGATCTAGTCACTATACTGCAGTCTCTGTTCTTTTTTATCGTTTTTTTTTTTTTTTACAAAAGTGTAGCTTTGCTTCTGTACGCGAAAAACGTGTAATTGCTTTGTTGCCAATATATGTACACGGCCTCCTGTTACTCGCCACTGTATGTCATGTAGGGGGCACGTACCTTTGTCAAGCCTTTGTGTGGCTTTTTGTCTGTGCCTCCAAACATCCTTAATGTTGAAATAAACTGAATTGAATTGAGAAAAATTGCGCCCACCTCCCCGCGAGAGGAACCCTGTGTAGATGCGACGCATCGTAGGGGTTCACTTGGTGTTTCCGTTGGATTGATTCTGAAATCGCGTGAAACGTGTCGGGAACGCGTATGATTATTATGTTTTATGATTATTATTATGTTTTATTGGCCAATCTTGATCAATCTCTCTAAGTGGTATGCTTGGGGCTTCGCTGTCGCAACGACCTTTACTCCATCATTGTTGCTGTAAGTGGGAGCTTCTTTTCTTTTATTGCAAGTGTTAAACATTGCCCCATCATGCGTTGTGTCAGTAGCTTCTTGACGTAGTTTGAATGAGTCAAGGATATAAGGCGCGTTCGTAGCATTTCACTGTGTCTCGGTTTTGTGGCGCAGTGGGAAGCGTACCGTGTACCTCGCGTTCCGCCCACAGGGTCGTGGGATCGAAACCGGGCGCCGCTAACTATTATTTTTTTTATAGTGTAGGGGGAGGGGTGTGGACGGACAACAACGCCGTATGGAGGGACAAGGCGAGTGAATGAGATGCAGTCGCATCTAAAACAAGAAAAAAATTTGGCCCATCTCCCCACGAGGGAGGACTCGAGTAAATGCGTCGCGTAGGGGGTGGGTGTATTGCGTTAACGTTAGTGTTTGGGGGGTGGTGGTGGGGTGGTAGTGAATGTGTTAACTAATATTGCCTATTACTATTAATTATTATTATTTCTTTCATATAATAATTATTACTTTCGTGATTTTGCGACTCGAGTCCCCGGGGGCCTCGTGGAGAGATGGGCCCAATTTTTCTTTTTTTTGTGACGCAAGAAGTGAAGGCAAGGAGTAGGTTGTTGTAAGTCGTTATTTATTTATTTATTGCTGTTGTCGTTGTATTGGACGCTGAGAACGACGGCTTTGTGGTCGCTAAAGTGTACTGTTAAGGGGTCTTTAAGCAGTGGTCGTGCGTTGCAGCAACTGGTGAAGACGAGATCGATGCAACTGCTGCCGTGTATCAGCAGCTTCTTGACGTAGTTTCAATGAGTCAAGGATATAAGGCGCGTTCGTGGCCCTTGATTCTGTGTCGCTTTTGTGAAGCAGTGGGAAGAGCACGATGTACCTCGCGTTCCGCCCACAGGGTCGTGGGATCGAAACCAGGTGCCGATAACTATTATTTTTTTTTTATAGTGTAGGGGGAGGGGTGCGGACGGACAACAACGCTGCGCCTGTTGTTGAGAGCGAGGAGGGTACGGGGAGAGACGCGCACTTGCGCCTCGCCGCGACGTGCATGCGCAGTGAGCGTGTGGCCGCCGCCGCCGACGGTCGAGGGACATCGTGCGACTAAGAAACGCTCCGCGTTTTAAAAAAGTTCCCATGCAATCCTAAACCGCCAGCCTTGCGGCCTTGCAAGCGTGCTTCACTGCCCACTCAGCCTTCTTGCAAAGAAGATCCTTCCAGGAAAGCAGCAGAAACCTAAAACCGGCCGCATATACCTCCTTATATGCCCAAGTATGGCTCAAACCTATTTTACACCGTTTAGCCAAATATACGTGTGAAGGTTGCCGCACGTGTGAAAATATTCGATCACATCAAGTGAGTTGATAAAACAGTCACTGCCAGGACGAGTTGCGATAATGATTGCAACTGCGCTAACCAACGCCAAGTTTTTGACTCTACTACGCAAAGCTGTCAGAATTATTAAAGAAAAGCGGTAAACACCTAAGCCTAAATCTACCATGCCATGCCTGCGCACCACGAGGCAAATTTATTTTTGTTTATATGACATCAATGTGTTGTGGGAAATACTTCTTTTACCGTTTAAGGTTTTCTTGGGACATAAACTGATAACTGAATAGTGTCAATGGCAAAAAAAAAGTTTTTTCACCTTCAAAACGATCATTTAAAAAAAATATGAAAACATAATTTGCTCTAAAGCCTCTTTCCCAGAAGAAAAGACATAGAACGAAGCGGGTAAGCTGAAGGTCTATTTTATAGCGGTGTTTTCTGTTCTTCTCTTTTTAACGTTTACGCAGTTTTGACCTTTCTGATATCATCGTAACTTTTTATTCTGTTTTTTCTTCGTTGATTTCTTCTGGCTTTGAGTTTTTCTTGGGCAAATCAAGTGGTGTGCTCATTTCGTATTTAGCAATGCACAAAGTGTCAGTTGTGATTAAGCTGTAAATATATTGTCAGAATCCGCAATCGTATACGCCTCGAGCGCGGCCTGTAGGGGCGCCACTGAAATCCCCCTAGCGGCCCTTTTCGAAAGCAGGCGCGGGAGTCTCCGTCTCGCTCCCCATTGTTGCCGCTGCTTTTGCGGCATGTTCACGACTGCGATTTAGCGTTTGCAAGCGTTGGAAATCCATGTTTATGTGGAGCAGTAACTCTGTTAACCAATGGGGTGTCTTTACGAGAGTGAAAATGTTTCTGACGCGATCTTACTGTGGTATATTCGGTCTGTATAAGCGCCAGATGTGTGCCACGGGCCAGCGTCGCGGAACCAGCGGATGCATGGACCTGATTGTAGTTACACTGCCCTGACTTTACTAGCAGTGTCTCCGTAACCCCCGGTTCCTCAGATCTTCATGCTACGGGTATGCACTACGATGTAAATCAGTTTTGTGTGCTTACGTATTCACGCCAGTTACTTTTGCCAATAATGTACCTCAGATATTGATCACCACCATTTACAAGCCAATGTGTGTTAATTTCGGGAATATTCAACGTAAGTACGATGGATGATGCAGAATTATACTCGGGGATCAGCACACGACAGGGTCGTCTTGTCGTGAGGTGAGAGCCCGCAAACATTCATCTGCTACATATATCCTCTGCGAACAGCGCGCAGACGGGCTTAGAATATAATCGGCGTCCGCGACTACACGCTTCTTCGAAATACCGTCACATGGCATAGGGAGCCTGCAGAATAAAGTATAAACTGAAATCAGAGGGCCTTATCCCATACCACACTCTTCCAACGACACCTTTCATCGCTTGTGAACTACCTATCCTGTATACTTCCAAAAATGCTACCGCCGAACGATCACCTGTTCTTTGAAGTCGAAAAACAAAACGACAATGAACGCGAGATTTATGTGTGTGTGATTACTAAAACGTTCATAGCTTGATTCCGCTCCGCATTTGTACACAGCGTCCCCTTTCACCCCCCCCCCCCCCCACCTATGTCTCGCGAAATAGCAGTGCATTTCGCGTATAGTTGGTCTGGTGAGCCCTACCTGGCTTAAGTTTCGACGAACGTCTTTAACATGTCAGAAGCTGCACTGAATTTTTTTCCCTTTTCTTTAGAGCTATTATGTTTCTTCCGCACTTGCACAGCCTTTATTTTTCTATGGTTTCATATTAGATTGCCTTGGTTCTGGCTATAAGGCGTGCGTGGGCACATATTTATCGACGTACAGGCTTGGAATATACTTAAAATTTTCGCATGGTTTATATTCTTATAAAATTTGCATAAGTTATTGTCCGGGGTTGGCTTAAGACATCCCCGAAACATATTTTCCTGCGACGTATACAAACGAAGCCGCATTCGTTGTCCACGCTGCAAAATGAAGCGAACCTCTCACTGCGCCAGTATTAGGTCTAAACGAGGCGACAGTAGAATTAATTTGTGCCTGACGTATTTGGAGGCGACAGGGGTGATATACTGCTACCGTCGCCGAAGCCCGGAAGAGCGGCGACGATGCGCGCAGAACCGCGTCCCCGGGTAGCTCTTGCAGGCGATCGCGTGCTCTACGAAGACGCAGCTGGTTTTTAGGTGACGTAACGTACTCTTTGCTTATTGGCCTCGAGGACATACCGTGGCGCCACCTACGAGTGACGTCACTTGTAGGACGCCGAATCGTGTTGTCGTCTGCTACAACACATTTCCCTTGCGTATGCGGAAGCGTGTTCCTTTTCTTGTGGCCACTGTCTCACCCGCTCCTTGTGGATTTGATGCAAATTACCAAAAAAGTTGTCTGTAAACAAAATAATTCGGGCAAGCAATCGGCGACTCCCTTGTTCCCGGCGACACCGCCGCGTTTAGGTAGTTGCTACCATCGCGACCCACAGCTCTTACATACGCAGCCAGCTAACGCCAAGGACGATGCAACTGATGCCGAGAGAAGTACGCTGTAAATTCATTATGAAATACTTGTGATGGGACATGTGTGTGCAAGCAAACACCTTGTAACAGCGACGGAAAAGCGTCGCTCACTTATGATCTCACCATGCGACCTGCTCGTCTTGCCTGATAAATGGATGATGCGAGAACGGTGATCAGATTGCTTCACCGCACATGTTTAAGTATTGTTATGGTCTGCAGTTTGGCTTAATCAGTGCATATTTCCCCTACGATGTTTTTGTAGTCATGCCCAGATTTGATTAACGATCACTGCCGTAGCCTGTACTCTGCACGGCTGATGTTTACTTTTCGCGACTTGTCCACAATGTATGAACGGTATGAACGCAAGTTTTTAACGCCTTCGAGCGGGTTCGGACAAGGCTGTATTTAATTTTCATTAGGGGCTCGGCGTGGTAATAATTTGTAATTGCAGCGTGTTTTGTATTTTTACAGTAAGCCGGCATTTCTCAAGCATGAATTTCGAAACTCACGACTGCTCACAGAAGGCGAGGCTGCGTACGAGACGAAACACGTCGTTAATTACTTCGGGTAATTGGGATATTTAGAATAGGAGAATCGAGTGGTGGGGGCCCTCAAGAAGTTAGTGGAACCCAAACGCAACACTCGCGTGCGCGACGGGAGGGCCTTCGCCAACAGCTCGCAGCCGGCTTCGGATGCGCGTAATCGGATGTTGGGAACTTTAGGCTTGGCGTCGCAGCAGATATTTCATCGCCGTTAGAGTTGCGAGTGACAGTCACTAACAGAACGTTTCACCACGCTGGGAACTCTGTAAGCGCGGTGATTTCCGTTGAAGCGATCGACGATCAAGATACCTGCACGGCCCCGGCCGATTCTTGCGCGTAAGCATAGCCATCCTTCGGCCGATCGCCGCACCGTGCGTGAACGGGCCGGCGCTGCCGGGACCGACCTCAACGGCCGGTCGGCGTAAATCGCGGCAGATATTTGAGCATCGCTTTGAAAACCGCAGCTGATGACACTACCTATCAGAATTTTTCATCACACTAACATCTACTTTCACCAATCTGGAACTTTTTTTCCACGACTTGTGTAATTTTAAAAAGCGGCGACAAGTTGTTGCTGCCGCGACCTGCGTCGGTTCGAGCCGCACCGTCGGCTGTGCGGGCAGGCACGGCGGGTGCGTGTGCTTCTGCAAGCAGTTAACCGTTCACGATTTCCTGCTTTATACATTTCTTGCAAACAAGTGAAATCTAGAAACTTCACTCGGCGATCGTCTAGAACAAGCCGCTGCTTGTATACGCTTCAGTCGCATGCGTAATACACCACCACGCTCATGGTGTTTGGTGTACCACAGTTGATACGCTTATACAGTCACCATTAGGTCGAACTGCGCTTGACGCACTGAGAATTAACTTCAAACGAAGGAAATTAACACGTAAATACTTTTAGAACGCGCTTCCTAAGCGAAGTGTCACGCGCTGCAAGCCAACTACGCAGCAAGATAGGAACGGTGATCCTACAAGTGACGTCAAAACGATCGGAGCGCCGGCCTCTCCAGTGGTGGGCCTCGCGGCCAATACACGTCACCATAACAAGTTTTTTTGAGGGCACGGAAAGGCGAAAAGAAGCGATACAGAACCAAAACACTGCACGAGTCCCTATCAGCAACGCAGCGCACATCCCGTCAACGCCGCGGAGAAGCGGCGGCAGGCGGCGCAGCGATCGCAAAGCTCGAGGTGTATTGCGCGTATCATTAGCGAATTTTCTTCTCAATGGCCCCGGGCTGTCACAACAATGAAGGCTAATCGGTTTAAGCTCTGACTGAGGCTAACTTAAAGCTTAGATTGAAATGCTGACGCGACATCTGGGCTGGGTTCTGTGGTGTGCTATATTTACTGGTACTTCAATACGACACCTTCTTGTTGTTGCTTTTTTAGATGCGCGTAATGTCCTGTTTCTGTAGGTTTATTTTGCTTTCGCCACAATAGGGACTATTATAAAATGTTTTCGCGGAAGACCTCAGGCGCAGAGTTTCCTTCCAGAGGAAATATAGTTTTCCTTCACTGGAAACATTTTCTGTAGACGATGTATGAGCATCTTGTGTATGAAAATGCCTCCTTTTTTGTCACGTTTCATTAGAATCAGCGCACCGTCCACAGATTGAAGGACCGCAATAATATGCTGATGCAGAGTTAAATCTTCCGGAAACTGAACTCAAAACCACTCGTAAGTAAAAAAAAAGTTAACTGTGCTGTCATTTACAAGTACGAAGCAGGTTAACGACACGCACTTAGTTATGGGAAGATTAAAGACAGCTAGTCAGTCTGAACATCACGGGTTAATTTTCTAAAATCAGGCTTGAGAGCTCGGCAGTTGGTGCCAGGAAAATTCTATCATAAATTACGCAGTCACCAGCAAAGACGCCGATCGTGATGCAAACACGTAGGGTAAGCCAGTGACGTAAACTAGAGAGAGCAAAGGACCAAGTTCGCTTCCATGCGGAAGCTCAAGCAGTACCTTTGGAAAAGATAAAATTGAGTTAAGGGCACCTCTGAATTAATTTCTAGAAAATAAAAAGCTTGATATCTATGCAACAACGCCAGTATTGGCGTTAAAGCGCCATTGTTTGAGTACACGGATGCAGTAAAAAAACTGACCAACATGCTTTAGAATTGAAGAAAGATTGCGTAAACCTGGTTCTAGCAAAATAAATTTCATTTTATTGCTAAGATGAAAACCTGCACCAATATACATGAGAATTAATAAGAAGATCATAGGAAAGAGTACAAACCAAGAAGATAGATAGTCCTTGTTTGATTTATTGTCACCTAGCAGGGCAAAATATAATCATGACGAAGAACAAGTAGCGCACGCAAAAAATAAAAAATAAAACGTTAAACCAGACGCATACTCTCAAATATAAATAAATAAAAAAAAGGGGAAGCTAGCATGGGCACAGCGCAATCGTTCGAGTCTGTGACATGGTTTAGAGGGCCGTCATATCTATTCGCGCGGCCCATTTCATTGCCTTCTTTATCGATTGCAAGACGCGCGCTCCTCGCATCAAATGAAGCGCAAGGAAGAGGAGGGTTGTTCCTCTGGAGGAACAAAACTAGTACAAAATTAGGGCTCATCATGTAAAACCATTCCGAAGGTACGGGCGCTAACAAGACGCGCGCAGCCGCCAAGAATAATTATTTGTAGAGGAGCGCGGGAACGGAGCTGTAACTGCTCACCGCTCGATGAGAGGAGGCTCATTCCTTGGGCCCCGCCAACCAGCGACTCGTTCGACGAGTTGTTGCTTTTGCTTCGGCCTCTGTAACCGGGAAGCAGGCTCAGTGGCATCATGGGAAACCGTTATTCCACAGTAGCTCCCGAATTAGGAGGGCTCTCGGTGGACCGCACAGCTGTCCTGAATCATCATCTCTAATTCCTCTCTCCCGCAAGCCGGCAACCTTTCGTCCTCTCCTGCCCACGGAGGGAGCCCCCATCCACCGCACCATTTTCATCCTTTCTCTCGCTCCGGGGCTTCAAGGAGCACCCCCTCCGTTCTTTCCGAAACGCCCTGCCTGGCTGATATTTACCCTTTTTATTCGTATCTTTTGCTATCTTGATTCTACCTCTTCCATTTCTTCCTTCAACTTGGGTGGTTCTGGAGCGTTTTCTTTTTATACCCCTCTCACTCACGCCCCCTCCCTCCCCCCCCCCTCTTCTTCTTCTCTCTCCACGATCGTTCCGTAAATAGCAGCCTCCGTGAATCTCCTTCCCCGTCTGCTTTCCTGCATGCCCCTCCACCTTGTTGCTTCACTCGTGTTGCGTTATTACGGGCTATCCAAACCGCTAGCGGAGGCATGCTGGCCGCTTTTAGCACGTTCAGCGGAGGGCGTAAAAATGAGCATGTTCATTCCTGCGGGAATATTTTCTTCTTGCGTTTTTATACGCGAGAAGAAGAATTGTCAGGCGTCCTGACGCGACGCACAGGCTTCAGTGCGTTTGGATTCACGCCTTTTCACGCCTTTTCAAACAGTGATGCGACGATACACACACAGTACGCGTGCCAAGGCCCACGCCGCCCATGCCCCCCCTCCCCTTCTTCTGTCCAGTATGCCACATGACACATATCCACACAGGATTTGACAAAGATGGCAATTCGCGTACCTTCCAAGTACATATGGAGGGTGACCTCCTCATGCTGACACCTGTATAGGGACACATGACATGTACTCACGCATAATTTTTTTTTCCACGCAGAATTGTAGTCGCACACTTGCACGTCAACAGCTGGCGCTGATCTCAGCTGCTGATATCACCTGGTAGTAGTAGTCCGTAAATTTTTGTCTAGAATCTAAAAAGACGTCACAAACAACGCGAGCTCGTGGGCTCCCGCAGTTAAAATTGCTCCCCGGTGAATTGCCTTAGAGTAGCTGAAGGCTGCGACCCTCCAGCAATTAAACCCGCGACCCGGTCGAAAAACTCGTCGCCATGTATGCAAGTGCACCCTTGGGCACCATTTGGTCCCCTACGGTCCTGTGGCGCGGCATTACAGAAACGTCGTGGCTAGCGGCTCTCGAAACGACGCTGCGGACATTTCGGTTACTTTGCACCTCAAAATAAAAGAAAACTGTTTTCAAGGCCATTAGCTACATTGTAGGGCAGACTTAATCCTTTAAGCGACATCTGTTTTGGGAACGTTTTTCGAAGTGCTGGAGCCTTTCCACGACGTTGAAAAGAAAAGTCCAATCCTGCCGTACCGTCTGTTAACAAGAAGGTTTTTTTTCTTTAACGGGACGTCTTCCCAATAAAGTATTTTTTTTTTCACCGAGCTTGTGTGAATGGCACACAGTCAAGTTAAGCTGCTTCCTCAATGTCAAGTTAGCTTCCTCAATGCAAACCCTCAACTGTTCTTAACTTCGATTATGTAACGCTAAAGGTAAGGTCATTTGACTGCTATCCAGACATCTATTTGCTGGTTGCCAAAATACCCATGGTGTTCGAATAGCTGAATAACAGGCACTGTATTGCTCCGCGAAAACGACTTCATGGACACTGGACAGCAAGAACCCCATTCGATCTTCAACCTTTGAAAACGCAAATTGTTTCCCGCCCGTAGTTTCTCAGGCATTTCTCGTTGCAGATAAGTGCATTGAAAGAGCTTCCGCAAACAGAAGCTATGTAAGTGGCGATATTTCCCATCCTTGCGTTGGTACACATAAAGAAGACCCACGCGACGCAAGGAGAGCGGCCAAAAAGGTGGCGCTGTTGGATTATAGCTTCAGGTGAGACTGAAACACGACTTTCGATCTGAAAAACCGATTATGATATGGTTTCTTACTCACGCATTTGTCACTCATGTCATAATTTGCCATGTGCTCTCTAGTTAATGCTTCTGCTGCAGTAAAACGAGCAGGTACCAAGATCTGTGGAGGACTCTGACGAAATAAAAAGTATTTTAACGGAAAAAACGTGTCACCAACGTTACATGTACGCCGAAAACCCCACCTACAATTTACCCCATATTGTTATGGATTTGACTTGCAAGCACTCAATCACTTTCAACAGACTTTACAGAAAGCTGCGGCCACACGAAGCGCCTTGTCGTCGCCCGGTTATTGTCATCGGCTCGAAAAACACAGCGAGGCAAAAATAAGGACCTCTGCGGGACAAGTACACACACAGAACGAAAATATAAACGTGAAAAATATTGATGTAACGCCAAAATCGTTTTACGCACATCTCACATGCCCCGAACGAACTTGTTATGGCGTTTTTAACGATAGCGACGGCTGCTGGGCTGGCCTGCGTCGAAAGAAAAACAAGAAGTGAAAGAAACAGGTGTTTTTGTAGAAGCGCGGATTCGGGGTTTTTAAGAGTATGATAGATTTAATATTGTTTTTCGTGCGCAAACACACCTGGGTTATGTAATCCCATTGTCACGAGACACACGACGAAGAAGCTCTGCGAGGCGCGCAGCCTGTGCGGACTGTCTGATGGACGCCATGTACATAGCGTAAATAGATCACTCCTCATCTACCATGATTCGTCTCATATCTGTCCCGCCGCCACGTGACATTTTGGTGAAGGGTTTTGGGCTTTTTGCTGTGAAAAAGGGTGGCGCCTTCCCTTCCTTTCCCGCCGTTCCTCTCGCCGTTTATGTTTGTACGCATCACTTGAGTCGATGGAGGTTCTATCGTTCTTCTTCGATTAAATATTCATTTTCGCTATAGCAAGGCTTTGGTGATCGGAAACGACGGCACAGCATTACGACCCCGTGTTCAAACCGGCATTGATTTCAGCTTTCTTATTCCCTGACTAAGCACGACGTGACGGCTACCCGCTCGAAAGTGCAATCGACGTATTCATTCATTAATCCATTAATTCTGCGAAAAACCCCTTCGACACACACCACCGAGCAATGCCTGGTGCAAAGAACCAGGGATAGGTTTGATTAGATAAATGTTGAATCTGTAACAAAAAACTATAGTTTGAACTAAAGCAAATCACACATTTTCGGATTGAACGTGTGCACGATATTTCATTTCTTAGCCTTATGTTGTTTAGCTCGCGCTTTCTTTTTTCAAAGGTCATTTAGAGTGAACGAAGTGACCATCTCTAAATCATACCGGCCACGTCGCTAGCCACGGACAATTCTTGTGGGCAAAGGAATCGCTAGCATACAATCAGTGAAGCTCACTAAGTTTTTATTCCACTTGCCCACCCGTAACGACTTGTTGAAGGTGGTAAAATAGCCTCCCCGGCAGAGTCCATCATTCAACCATTTTGTTCACGGCCCACCACTTCTGGACGACAAATATGAGGCCTGCCAGACTTATTTTAGGCGGTTTTTCTAGTCAATCAACTGGCCTATTTGCAGTGTTCTTCAGTTACATTTCTGGACGCCCCGTCGCTTATAAGAGTAGATCTGTGTGATAACACTTCGCACGTTGCCATTATGTGTTGGCCTCTTTGCCTATACGGGGTGTCACCTCTACGATAGCCTGGAAATGAGTAAGATAAGTAAGATATGGGCGAGTTATGAGAATGGCGTTCCGCTCCACTCAACTACCCCATAAACTAGGCGCTGTCGTGAGGCCGCCTGCTTGCGACACGCGGGCGTATATGCGCCTAGGTACACGACCCCTGCTACAGCAGATGTTGAGTGTCCCAGGGTATACGTTTATGATGCTCCGGTGTAGCACGCCAGATTATAAGCAGACTTTCAGCGGGAGTGTATTGTAGCCGTAAAAACAAGGCGTAGCAAATCGCCTTGGCTGTACTTGATGTATGCTTCCATGGGGGCTGGTCCCAGCTTGCAGCTATAGGCAAAAAAGTTGCAGAGCGGGCTCTTAGGCCATGCGCCGTTTTAGCCGAATGAGGTTTAGGGGCACAGAGAGTGCCCTAAAAGGCACTTCACGCTGGTGTCTGTTTCTCATCGCTGGCGCGTGCGATGTAAGTTGGGATTTGAATTCCACGAGTGCGCTAATGGGTATATTCTTTTCAAACGGTGAAGTGCAGTCTCTAGAATTACACGCACGAAAAAGTGATCCTTGTCTGAACCATGACAGAGTCGAAAAAACACCTCGAGTGCTGGTTAGTAGAGCTTCGGCGAGCAGTTTTTCTATGCTTGGAATGAAAGACAGAGGAAACCCCACAGCCAAGAATGCGACAAACTAAGTGAACTCAGACGCCACCCGAAGCGCACATTTTTCTCCATTTCCTTTTTTTCCCTGCGATTTCAAAGCCCTCTTCTCGCACAACAAACCCGCGACTTTTTTCTCCAGTGTTTTATTTTGTGGCGTTTTTGTGGTGTTTATTTACCCAGGTTGCCACCTATGGAAGGCGTGCCAGTGGTGACCGGATAGTTTCTACTGTGCCTTTCAAAAACCATCGTTACTGACATAAATACATGTATTCGACCGAAAATTTCACGACAAAAATTACGTGGTTCTGGCGCGTAGTATGTCACCCTTTTGTTATTGTTCTCATTTTTTCGCAAAAATCCAGCCAAGGGAAGGTGATCAACAGTGTCATTAGAAGCCTGATTCTACCATGTCAACCCCGGACAAAAGGCTACTGCTGCGCGAAGTGCAACTTCAATTGCATCAAAAAATCTTCATTTTAACACCAAAGGAAATCCTTTAGTTGTAGCCCACTGCATTACATTACGTTGCTGTTACTGTCGCCCTACAAATCTCCCACTGAGCTGTAATCCGAACGACGTGCGGCGTAAAAACGAAAGAAAGGGATTGAAAAGATGGCTGTAAACTCATCGTACGAAATGGACACCGATTTGAGAGAGAGAAAAATAGATATCTGGACAAGGACTTGAAAACAAACAACTTCCTAGACAACGACGCCAAAAAAATGTGTTTTGGAATCCCTATAAAGATTCCTGAGAACGATAGGTTATAATGGGCAGTTGAGGGTTTAATCTTGATTAGGCTCTTATACGCACGTGGCTGAAAAAGAGGCGCTGGTATTGAAAATAAGCTGTGGCCATCTCTAAACATACCCGCTCCAAGCCGGCCGAGACAGAATCCTGTAGTGGGATGTCAGCTTACAAAGAATGCCCTCTGGCGCCAACAATTTCAGTGCTGCGGTCGGCGAACCTCTGGATCGGAAACCATCATTAGCTTCATTCTCATCGATTTTTTTTTTTTTCGTGTCGTCGATCCACCTTTTTGCTTTTGCGTGCCGTCTGCGGGCTCGGAAGAATTACGCAGAGGAGGGGGAAACTTCCCACAGTGTTTCCAATCTGCGGTCTTGAAATGCGTATATGATGGAGTGGAAGCCCCCGAGCGCCGAGTAGCGCTAATGGTCTTGTTCTTAGAACGCATGATTCGAAGAATTTTCACGCGTGATAAGTTACGCGCACCGAGACAACGTATGAGGTGTGAGGAACGACAAAGTGCCATGCAACGTTCGCTTTTCTTCCTTTTAATGGCTGAGCTTTAGGAGGCTCCAATCCGCCGGATCCGTTCGTAATGGGCAAAAGCCGGAGCACTGCACCGCGCATGCTCACGCCTGCCTCACGCTGGAGCGAGAGGCGCGAAACACAACGAAAACATACGAAAACAAAACATAGAAAGAATACTGGCTTGCCATTTCGGTTCGAGGGGTGGTCAGTCACTTACTGTTTTCTTTACCCTTCCCCTGTTTTCATTTTTGGTCTTCCGTTTCAATAAAATGTTTTACTACTACTACTCGACAAAAACAAGAGAAACATGTGGTCACGTGGCCAATGACAGCGCTGACGTGATGCACGAAAAAACAGCCAGAAGCAGCGGCGGATCCCTCTTTTTGCGGGTAGTGTGTTGAGTGATCATAGGCAATGTTTTGCTCGTCGTGGACAAGCATCCTACTGGTTGTCTCGTTGTAGTGGGAGCCTTAGTTATATAAAGCAAACAAAAGTGTAAAAGCAGTACTCAAAGTTGCATCGTATGAAAATGAATGTCTCAACAGAGATCCAAGAACGGAACCTCGCTTACGCACCTCGAATCTATCTGCCACAAATTTCCAAAACTTTATTTAGTTACTCTTCCTCGTTTGTTTACTAATTTAACATTCAATTGTATATTTTATTTATTTATTTATTTATTTATTTATTTATTTATTTATTTATTTATTTATTTATTTATTTATTTATTTATTTATTTATTTATTTATTTATTTATTTATTTATTTATTTATTTATTTATTTATTTATTTATTTATTTATTTATTTATTTATTTATTTATTTATTTATTTATTTATTTATTTATTTATTTATTTATTTATTTATTTATTTATTTATTTCCTAGATGAAATTATTTCCCTGTGCCTATGGTTTTTCACTGCGCACTTGCAAACCTGGAGGGAAGTAGCAGAGTACGATACCAAATATGTTAATTAGAGGAAACGTGATTTTGGTTTCCTGGCATAACTGATTAAAACCACTTCAGGAAGAAAATTTTGATTATCCAGTTGTTTTTTGTTTAATTTATTCAAAGTGCCCATACTATATTACTGCAAACGTAAGGCATTCGATTACATCAATAAATAACTTGAAGTGGCGGTTCGTTCAATCTTCAAGCAGACACTAAATTTTAAAGTAACGAAATTTAAAATGCACACGCGCACACACACATGCTCATACGCATACACACAATCTCCTCGTCTTTTTGCAAGTTCAAGTAAAAGTTAATTTAGTCAATCGGTTTGCCGGTGCATATACGTTCGAAACATTCGACTAGGAAACAGCTTTCATCCATTCACGGCTGATCACATCCAGTTCACTAATAAAATTTGCCAAATTTTCACGAAGCTGGTGCATTCAATAACGCGCAAGGCTACAGAAGCGCGTTTCAAGAATTCAGCTGTCTGCATTGCCAAATGCCAACAGCAAGATAGAATACAGCGGTGTTCGGTACTGGGTGGAAAAATTCCCATTTGTAGCTTCAGAAATTCCTTATGTTTAGCATTTTCCACCGCTAGTTTCACAAAAATGCCTGAAAATTTCCCTGCATTTTTTTTTTTTGCAGCTTTAAGATCTTTAAGACGGTTCCTGTTCGGTTTTGGGTAGAATTCCTGTATATCGCGTAGCGCAGGAGTTGCGCGTATGCCACATGCCGCGGGTTCCAGTTCGACAGAAAAGCCCGCTTTTAGTGCTGCGCACAAGACCCCGTATTCAGTCAGTTCTGCTCAAATGACCATCGGCGATTGTGGAAGCGGCGGCAGCGACGGCTGCTCAGCTGATAAGCAGCCGACTATCGTGCGCCAGGTTTTTGTTCACGCCGCTCCAGGCCACTTCTCCTCGCCGCTGCCGCTGGCGCGGCAGCCCGGCGGCAGCTATTACATGCGAGATGGGTGGCTTTCCCGCACGATCTGGGAACTCAACATGGCGGATGTACGCGCAACTCTTCTTCCCTAGGGGAGCTATATACAGGAATTCTAGTTTTGGGTGCTAGGCAGCACCGCCTATCTGTACGTAGCCTTCCGTACGCAGACACCATTCGGAGAATCAGTTTCAGCGTGAAGTGAATTCCACAACATCTGCAGTTCAGTAGCATTTGACTATGCACTTCACGTTTTTTTCCCGAACAGTGTGCTTACTTTGCATTGTTAGAGAAGACTACCCGTATGAAGAATAACGATACATTGCAGGATAACTGGTGAAATTTTAGCTCAGTGCCGGGACCGCTGGCGCCATATCTCGTGGCAGGCAATACATTTTTGTATATTGCGCAGGACTTGATCCCTTCAGCCACCATCGCTCCGTGCTTTACCACATGTTTCTCACGGAGTATCCTTTCCTCTATGCTCCCTCCTGTTGTATGAACCAGATTGGAAATGGTCTTGGATGCTTGTGGCTTGAGGGAATACGACGGCGGATATTTGAACATAAATCTTACGAAGTGTTAAGGAAAATGTTTAAAACGAAAACAAAGTTAAAATTTATGCAAGGTCCGCTTTACTGACATTATTTTTTCTTTTAACTCCATAACCCCTAGAATTTTCGTGCATCCATTAAAGATACCTTTTTTTCCTTTTGTCCAGAAGTACAGGCGAAAATTCCCCCCAAAAGGGAAAATTCCCCGCACGGAAAATCTCTGATAGAATCATCAGCCAAGCAGATATGTCAGGAATGGTGCGGTTAAGTGGCTTTTTATGCGTTTCGCTGAATACCAGCGGGCCTGACAACGGTGAGTCGGCGCACATTCCCCCGCACTGTTCACACCATTCCTTTCTACCAACGTCGCGAAAGCAGATGAAAGATTTTCGAGTCGCAGTTTCCGCAAACGGAATGCGCTCCCCCCCCCCCCCCCCCCTACGGTTCTGCTTCACAGCATCTGTGGCGACCTAGAAGATTGAAGGGGAAGACACGTTCCGCTCAAGAGGCACCTCCGCGCGGCACGCTCTTCTCAATTTATTTCTCACACGACCAGGTTCTGACCAAGGTAGCTCAGAGCTTTGCCCTGAAATGCTGTGTAGCCATGTTTATCACTTTCGTGGGAGAATAAATAGAGTACGGATTTTTCGCGACCGAAAGTCTGTATCGAGAAATTATAGCCCACAAACAAAAAACGACTCTGGAGGAGGTGTTTATAGTGATTCACGGCATACAACGTGGGGCCTCCTTGGCAATAGAAGCGTTCGCCTTTATTTATTGCTATTTTTTATGAATGAGCTCAAAGAACTTTGCTGAGTTGGTATTTCGAGAAAATGTGAGTTGCTTGCTGATCTGATAAAAATGTTTCGAGTGAGACCCGCGAGGGCAAGACTGTATTTTGAAAAAAAATAGGGCTACAAATTTTTCTGCATGAAAAAGCGCGTAAACGTAAAAACGCATTGCTCGCAAACACTGACGCGCCTCTTTATAAGGTTATTTTTCAGTGTGTGGGTGAGACTTTCCGGTTTCTTCCTCCTTACTTTAGAACGTAAGCGCTGCGGAACAGCTATCTGCGGCGTTTACAGTTGCTTGCTTGTGTTCCATGCTGTTATTAGAGGTAAACCGAAATGTAATGGCAGTTGGAGTTTGTGCAACAATAGAAATGAAGGGATAACGTAACTCAACTGCTTGAAGGTTTTTTCGCGTGGCGTATGGTCCATCGTCCGCTAGTGCGATATTTTTTTTAGCCCTGCACCTAGCCATTTATACACCAGGCAGTCTCTGAATCGCTGTATTGAAATGAAGAATTTCTTACTCTACCTTTTTTTTTTGCTTATTTTTTCCCGTCTTTATTCAGCCCTTCGCCATTCAACTTAATTTCACGGTAGCTACACACGAGTTTGGCATCGGCGTGGTGACGCTCTTCTCCATTCGTGCTTTAGGACAACATTAAAAAAAACGTGTTTGTTATAGTACTGATCATGGAAGCCTTTCGCAAAGATGCAACAAAAACGAGCCGAAAAGAGCAAGAAGAAACGATCAAGCGTAGCGCAAAGCAGATCAAAGCGAAACCCTCTCACCCCCACGAAGTGAACAGAAGTTTCTCCGCAGAAGGTACTCTCTTCAATCCGGCCGGTGCATAGACGAATCGGAATCTGTGAGTCCGCGGCTTCCCATTATTTCTTAATAAACCCCCTCGTGTATTAGCGCGTGGGTATAGTTTTCGTGTGTCTGAGTGTGCGTGTGCGTCTGTGTGTGTCTGTGTGAGTGCGTGCGTGCGTGAGGGCGTGGTGTATGCCTGGGCGGCCGTGAATGCGTCTGTGTCCCCCTTACCCCTTAGCACAGTCACCCCGCACCCCACCCCCCCTCCGCATGCGGTGAGGCTCTTCGCAGCGGACTGTGTCAGTCTTGCCCGCAGTCGGCCTCGTCTGCTGGGAGCAGCCGCCACCCAGTTGTCAGCAAGTGTGCCACCGAATTCCCGCCTGAGTGCGCGCGTGCGTGCGTAAATGCGTGAAAACTCTGCATAGACGCCCCTCTTTTCGCTGCCAAGAAATGCGCTAAGCCCATCCCTAGGCTCTGAGGACAAAGGGGGAAAGCGCCGGGAAGCAACATCGGAATGTAGCTCCCTTTGTGTGAGTCGCACCAAGGATTGTTCTAGAGATCTGCACACACAGAGAACTTGGCAATGGCGTTGTTGCGAACAGTGGGGCATACCCGGACAGGCAGCCGTAAAGGCAGCCGAGGAGGCCGAAATCGCTTCTAGTCGCTTCTATGCTGTCACCCGCAGTCTTCGACGCTGCAGCAGCGGTGCCAAAGTGAAGGAGGCAATCGGTGGGTAGGGGTGGTCTCTATTCGTTGCCAACAGCGTGTTATCGTCTCTCGTGGTCTCTCGCACCACAACGCGGTGCGAGACTGTGCGGGAAAAGGGAAGGCACGAAACCAAAATATAAGCGCTGAGAGGCGGTCGTTGTACGAGATGAACAGAAATGAGCTGCCTAAATTTGACCACAGCGGACACACTGATTTACTGTGGTGTGCTGCAGAAAAAGAAAAAAAATTCTGGGTACTTTACTTCGCATCGTAGGTTATTTTCGTAAGAAAATGACTTATGGGCTTAAAATGTGCGGTGTACGTTTGCATACGTGCTTTGACGAGGAATACGTTTCGATCTTAAAAGTTGTCTTTCTTTGTCAAATAAGGTACCGATTGCGCTCGTTAAATTGTAAACGCCGCGTATAAGAGGATTGGTGCACTTATAGGGGTACAATATTTCTTGCCCTAAATATATTTCCTGGAAGCTTGGCTAGTCACCATTGGAATAACGCTAAAAACGGTGGCGTAAAGATTTATGCCAGTTTTATCGCACACATACAAGTAGGAGCGCATTTTTCCCGAGAAAACGCGAAAACAATCGGAGTTTGTCATGATCCATCGATCTTTTTCATTCTGCAAAAGAGGGAAAGTCTCTGCTGTGTTCCCGGAAGAGAAGGTTCGTTAGTATATTTGCGGTTTCCTGGTCCACTGTTGTGCCAGAGCGCCTGGCCCAAATGCGTTGCACGAGGTGAAGCGCCGACAGCGAGGCTGAGTCACGCCTCTCCCTTTCGTCGCTGCGGCGCGGCCGAATCCCGCATCTCAGAACGCTGCGGCGCGGCCGAATCCCGCATCTCGGAACGCTGCGGCGCGGCCGAATCCCGCATCTGAGAACTACCAAACAAGGGCATGTCGCTGCGCCCGGAGGCGAGGTCACGGAGACGGCGGGGGCATCGCCCTCCCTTTCCCCATTGGCGGCGCCGCTGACTCACCGCTTCGCTACCATTCGTCGGAATTCAAACTTCAGGCAGCGAGAGCTCTGATTGGAGCTATTAGAACTTCTCGGGGCCCCAACGAACTTCCCGGGCTATAAAAGAAGCCCGGAGGCTCTCATCGTCGGCATTCCTCGGCGGCTTCTCTCCAGCACCAGTCTCTTCGGAAGCACAGAGTGAAAGGGTGCTGTCGCCTTTGTGCGAGTCATGTAACGTTTGCTTACCCTGTACATACTGTATATAAATGTTACTTCAAGTTTTCGTCGGCTCGAGAACTTCTTCGCTCTGCTCTGCGCCACGTCGATAGCGGACGGAGCAAGGCAACGTCGCTACACCGGTGACTGCGCTCGGATGGCCAGTCGCAACAGTGGACGCTGCGGTGAGAGGGCCCAGTCCCAACAGCGGTGACAGCGGCGGGATGGCTGATTCCCAACATCGGTGACGAGCTGAAGGCGAGTCACAACCTTGGCGACCGCCCTGGGATGCTCATTCCCAACACCACTCTAATTTTTTTAATTCGTTTTCTTTTATTCCTTTGACAACTAGTTAATCTTCTTTGCTCATCACAATCACACATACGTATACTTCCCATTTTCATATAAAAGTACATCCGGTAAAACTCTTGTCTATAACAGTGATTTCAACTTCAACCAGCTACATCCGAAAAGTGCCGAAACATACTCGTTCCAAACATGTCGGAGGCAAAAGCGAAGGGCTAAGACTTCAGAATTCCGCAGTAGTTTTATTCAAATCCCACTCCGGCGGGGCAGGATAGGGCTGAGAGTACGAACGCTGTGTTATAGACAAGCCTTTTACCGGCTGTACGTACATACATGTCAGAGCCCACTTTTTTTTATAGCTTTGCGCTGAAGAATTAAGGCACGAAAAAGAACAAGAGAGTAGAAGGGGAAACATTAGCTGCACGTAACCTTGAGTCGGAAAAAACACCAGTTTGACAGAGTTTTTATTGGCATAGTCCCTACCTGATCACCCTACCACCGCCTAATAACATCGACACTACGTTAATTGTGACTGGCTTTTCCAACCGAAGGCGACGAGCAAAGAAAAAGAGGGCGGTAAATAGAAAAGCCTGCAACCAAAAAATACAAGCAGGGAATCTTTGGCACTTTAGCCTGTCAAAACGCCGTCGTCGTAATTCGCCCGTATAATTTCGCAAATACCGGAAAGAGAGGTGTATAGATATATCAAAAGGAAGGAAGATGGTACCAAAAAAATAACGGAAATAGGAGGGACCCCTGGAGAGACCGGGTACGCAGGAGAGGACAGAGCGGTGGGAAAAACTGACAAAATATAAACAAAGGTGGAATAAGTTGGAATGCAAGAGGCGCTTCACCGGGCTCTTTCTTCACGACGTCTTGGAGATGGTGCCGCTACCTTTGTAGTCGAGAATCAAGACATATGCTGGCACTCTGAATGTACGGCCCGTTATTGGAGTTATTTAGAAAAGTGCCTTACCAGGACATACAAAAAGAAGTAAAGGAGGGGCAAGGGAGAGGAAGAGAGACACCCGACAGCAGTAGTAAAAAAAAAATTTCGATCAAAACTTCAAGCCAAGCACAAGGGAAATTTTCTGACAAAGTCATTTGGTGGTGCACGCCTTCAAATAATTAAAGCAGGTCACAGAACAAAGAAAGGAGGCCCCATTCTACCTGGCGGTGGTTATCTCGCACATGCGCAAAATAGCAAAATGCGGCTGTTGCGCCGCTCAGACACCTTCCTGTCCCATTTTGTTCAGACAAACTGCGCACTTTTCTTGCTAGCAATTCACGTCTAGGCATGGGGAGACGCCTGAGTAATGCGGCATATTTGCAAGGCTGTCTGTATTAAAGACGTAGCTTATTCCGCTAAGAAAAAGAAAAAAAATTCATCAAAGATAACAATGTGCTCGTATGACGTTTGTTTCTTTTTGTTTCTATCGTAAATTTTATTCTGCGCTTAGCTTTTTAAGGTCGACAATTATTGTGGAACATTTTTGGGTGTTCGTTGCGTAGAATTGTTTGTCGGCTCCTTGCTCATTGTTTGTCCATCCCTATCTGCATACGCGACAATGTAATTATTTTTCTTCTTCTCAGTTCTTAAGCATTGCATTGCTCGTTTTGTAAGCTAGGAATCCATAAAGTTCACGATAAACTTCTTTCAGATTCGCTAACTGGCGCCGAAAAACTTGCTATGCTGCACTTTTTCGCTGGGAACAAAGGCGATGCTATTTCCTCTAGCTGCGTTGGCTATGGGGGAATTGATCGTTTATCCCCCCAGGACACGCAACACCAGTCACATCAAAAGGCCCGCATTCTTTTTCCCCAAGTGATAAAAAAAGAATGCTCAGCATTCGTCCTTACTTTGTGAGTTAGGTAGAGTGCTGACTTTCGGTACCTGATGGAAGAAGCCGCAAAAAAAAAAAAAAGGGCACCTATAAAAATCTGGTTAATTCCGTAACCCGTTTGCTGATGATATTGGGGCTATTCCTAATGTCCCATGAGAGGATTACAATTGTTTGCTTTCAGGGAAACATAATGGTTTAAAAAGTAAGCTTACCGGCAATCTTGGTTCCATTCTGTTTCATCCTCAGAGCCAGCTGGGGTCACACACTTTCCGCAGAAAACTTCTTGAATCATCACCATCATTTGTCAATGCACAAGTCCCAGAACATGTTCTCCAAGTTGCTCCTCACCTGCAGTCTCCTCTATCACCAGTGTGCCCGACACAAAAACAGACCTTACGTGCACTGCAGCCTACGACACGGAACATTTTTGTTGTGGCCAGCTGCCAGCCAACATCTGGTTTGCAAAAGGTAAACATAACCAGTTATCACCGTCTGAAGGATCCAAACGCAGGAAAGTTAATTCCACCGCAGTTCGGAGGCCAGCGAATACCGACGGAAACTGCGCAGCACCACCGACGGATGTCAGTCGTCGTTTAGTACACAAAGAACGGCCTGAACCACGTATGTCACTGCCGCGCATATCGGCACAACTAGCACGCCCATCTAGGGAGGTGTACTCAAAAGATTACACCACGTTTCCACGCAGGCAATAACGTAAAACAACCCGAAACCGAAGCAAGGGGTCTCGGGCGCTCCAAATGTCCCAGGCGCACTCACTGCAGCTAGAGCACCATCTGCGAGCGAAGGCAACAGACTGTCTAGGCAAACGTGACGAGGCATCATCGCGCGGCGGGCGGCGCACTAGCACCGGCGTCGGGCGACGTCATGGTATCGCCAGCGTTGTCACGGGCAGCTCGCCAGTGCTTGCATTTTAAGCGCATTGCAAGAATTGCAAGACGTTACAATTACCGCCCACGGCAACCACCGGCCCGTCGGAACGAAAAACGAGTCGACGACTCTTCGATTGCGCTTAGGAAAACGCTGAATGCAGTGATTGAGGACGGCGAAAAAAAAGTACGGTATCGCTACATGCCGAGAAAAGCCGTCTTGCACAATGGTTACCAATAGAGAAGCAGCGCTAAACAGCTTCTGTGGCTGACTAATAATTGTTATTGAACCGTGTTACTGGCTTTAGTGGTTAACCCGCACCAGTAGCTCAGTAGCTAAGGCGTTGTGCTGCTGGTCCCAAGGGCGCCGATTTGATCCCGGCCCCTGCAGGCGTTTTCTGATGGCCGCAAAAAAATAGTAGGCCAATGTGCCGACATGGGGTGAAATTACACTTTACCGCAAAGCGTATTCTGCTGACGGACTACGGCAAGGAATGCATACCAACGAACAATTTACAGCTTCGCTGCAAAAAATGACTTCCCTACCACGAATTTCTGAAATAAAAATTGTGATAAAGATTTGTTGAATAAAGCAGAACAATCAATTAACAACTATAACCAAAATATCTACGGAACTTAAGAAATAGAATACCATGTTTTATTGGGTTATTTTTATACGGACTTTCAGTGCCTTGATGTAGCAGCACACGCAATGTTAAGCACCCTCACGTTTTCTTGCAGGGCGATTTCGATACAAAGAGAGATTGGTTTAATGCAAAAACATTATATGACCGTTTCTGCCAAGAAGCCGGCGTGGAAGTTGGAAGCTGTGAAATGGCTCACTGGAATGCGTTCCATGGCCCAAGTTTTTCCAAAGCACAAGCATAAAGACAGAAATAGTGAAAGGTGGCCGTACACGCCAGTACACCGCCGAAAAAATAACGGAACGGACGAATGGAGCAAAACTAGCGAACTCACAGGTGCGAAATTCACTACTTTCATTAGTTGTACGATTACACGGCAGAAAATTGGCAGTGGCAGAAAGTGTAAGAGAACGACCCAAGGCATTCGAAATAGTTAAGGCGGATCGCTGAGTAAAGCATCTCAGACATCCGATTTTAAATTTATGCTCTCGCATTCACAATTAATAAGAAATGTGCAGGTAGCAGTTTTAATCAACGGCACCGCCTCCCCCGCCGATTGTGTGCCATTATGTATGTCCACAGTGCACATAACCAGGATGCATGACGTAGTGGCAAGGATGACTGGAAATCGGATCGGTCTGGAATGGCCTTGGCGTCGGCCGCCTATCGACTGAGAGCGAAGACATGTGAGAACAAAGTGGCCGCTGTGTAGGAGGATAAGCTCGGTGAGGCTCGAATGGAGAAATACGGAAGCGTTAAAGGAACGACCAAGCACCACTTGAGAGTGTCATTCCTGCCATACGTGAAAACGTCCCTGTGGTGGCGTAAACAGGGACATGTAAACAAAAATAGGCATAAATGTTTTGTTGATCGTTGTTCGTATTTTATTTACAAACATTTTCAACAACAGCCTTTGTAAAAGCTAAAATTATGCTTTAGAAAGAGAGTTCTTACCAAACAAATTCATTGCCCATATATCCCTTAAAAAACATGCGCCGCTCTTACTTGCTACAGCGGTTCACTATTGCAATAAAATGAACCGCTCGGCCGAAAGGTTGTTCCGGGCAACTCCCGTAGAAAGAAGCGCTCTTCTGGCTTTTCCGTGCTGACTGCCAGATTCTCTTTCTAGATTTTAGTAGACCAAGCTCTGCGCATCCAGGAAAGACAATAAAAAGAAACTGTCGCGAAGCTGTATGCGGACATACCAGCTATATAAAGACGGAGGAAGTAAAGAAACATTCGGCACTCAGCGACTCTGTTGAAACTACTGCGATGACATAGCGTCAGACTTCCGGCCTCCTCCATCGGGGAGCGGAAGCCAGTGCCGATCCTAGTGTTTAAAGTCAGCACGACTGTTGAGCGTTCTTTGCTTGGGGATGGTGGGAAAAGGATGCAGACCTTCGATGGAGAAGAAGCGGATGTCCCGACGGGATAAGCGATCGATGCAGCTGTAGCCAGGAGAAAAAAAATACCTGTCGCTTTTGTTCTGAAAAAAAAAAAAAGAGCAGCACGGCAGGCTTTTTTCGCACTAGCTTGACAATCCAGAAGTCGTTTATCGTAAACTTTGCGAACTCATGATACAATATGCAACGGGCCACTCTTAAGAAGTGATGGCGAGAAAGGTTTGACTGTCGCGAGAGGGTTTCGGGTTGTATCGTGTGCTGAGGAGTATAAGCGAACACGACGAGCAACTCGCATCCAATGAATTTCATGGCAGGAGACTTGCCAGAAACATTCAATCGAAAGCCATAAGTGCTTTATTGGGCGAAAAACCAGCGTTGTAGTTATTGTAGTTATTGTGCGGCATGGAAAATGGCCGCTACCATGAAGAATAAAACACAACATTTTTGATTTCGTGTGTGAATTGACGCCCGGTCTCCACAGTAGCGCTGCAGTGCTTTCCCAAAAAACGGGGTAACCGTTAGTCAATTGTGTGCCGCGTGATGAGTGGATTAAACGGCGCGTGAGTAGAACAGGTTTACCCCAGGATGTGTGGAAGCTGTGGTGTAAAGTATCGCCAGTCTTCCTCTTGAGGTAATTTGCGCCAAAAGACGGATAAACGAAAGCGAAGAAGAGAAGCACAGCCTGCCTAAGTAATTAGCGCCAAAAGGCAAACAAGAAACGAGTGAAGAACGGGGCAGAGATGCGATGTAGAAGTAACAAATTCCTTAGTTGGTGTTGCCAGGCTTTTCGCCGCCTTCCAAGCATATGAGCAGACGTAAGTGCCCGATAATTCTTTTTGTAAAATTATTAGAGAGTTTTAGCTGACCGTTTTTGACGCTCCGCTATGCTCCCGACGTCGCGCTCAGCACAACCGGAGCGTCAGCAGCCGAAAGGCTTTTAGCTAAGCGATAACCGTATCTCCCTCGACGGGGAATGATTCGCGTGACTGGTCGTTTCGCGTGCGCCTGTAAACCAAAACGTCAACCTAAAGGAAACATAAGAATTTGTATTTGGTCCCCCAAACAAAGCAAAATAACGTGTTTCTTGCCCTCATGTAACCTTTTTTTTGTATTAGTAGTCACTGACATGGTATAATTTTTCTAAATATCAATAAACAAGCCGATAAACTTTGGAATAGCCAAGCCAAGGCTGTCTTTCTCGGCGCTGCATAGAAGCAGCCCCGCGCTTCGGTCGACGTTTTTCGCTTCCGTTCTAAAGATTTTTGAGGTGTGTGGCACCACTGCCTATTCGGAAGCGCTTTCGCGGCTTCGTCGGTCGTATTTCAATTGAAGAAACGAAGTTCGCCGGAGCGCGCTCGCATTGCGGGGGCAGCCATGTTAAAATTCCGCCCGGTAGCGTAAGCTGCCGCGACGTAGCGTAAGCTAAGCTCCCGGTTAGTGGAGCGCGGCCCCGGTCCGGTATCGCCGGTAGCGCGCTAGCGTACCACGCATGCGCAATGGCGCTCCCGCTTGCTATCGGAGTGGAGCGGACCGTCAGAAACGGTCAGCTAAAACTCTCTATTGTCAGTTTCGGAAACGTTACGTACAGAACAAGATTACGCAAATAGTTTTCAAAATAACTGGGTATTTCTTAAATCTTACGTGCAGAACGAAATTCCGAATGGCACGCAAAAATGAAATGGAAAAAAACGAAAACAAACAAGAGAGTTGCGCTACGCTGCTGACAGATTTTTTTTTCTGTGTAAAAAACTGCATCCTAAAAAGTATTGCCTATACGCAACGGTACTTGTATGGCGAACAGTGCGCACTATTGGGATCCTAAATGTAAAATTACGTAGTTTGCTCTCAAAAAACAGTCTATCGGTGTTTGCAGTCAAGGGTTTCGGGAAGGGGTGGTGGTTATAGGGCTTAAGCACCCCTCCCCTGAAACTTTGTCGTGCTATCATGCACGGCCGGCGACCAAGTCAACGACTTGCCCCGGAAAACATCCGAAGATTTTGTCTAGAACCCCGGAATCCTGTCCGGAAAGCGCACTTACTTTCCCTTTGTGGGTCGTTTCCCACATGCCATGCCTAACTCGTATGCAAGGCCTTTATCCACCGGCGTGTTCTGCGAGCTCGCACTCCACGACGCAACGGCGAGTCACTGCTCAGAACAAACTTGAGGAGATTCGCTGGCGAAGCCGCAGGCCTGGCTGCTTCAGTATCTGCATTCAACTAGGTCCGCCGCCGGAAACCAGTGCGCTAACGACTTCGGACTTCGTCTCCCTCACTCTACATATGCGAACTTACTTCGAATTTGCTGGTGCGGGCCCGTTCGTGCGGAAAAAAGATCTATTGCCACAGCAACCAAGAAAGAGTAGTGGCCGCACGAGCAGCGCAACAGCAGCGAATTCGCAGGTAAATTTATTCGCACCATGTAGAACGGGCTTTCTATTTAAATGTACTCCGTGTTGCCAATGGCACTTTTGTTCCCAGCCGCACTTTTGTTGACCTAATCAAAACGTAATCTTCTCCCTTTTTTCACCACAACTGTGCATTTTGACGTATTTTTGTAGTAATTTTGGTGCAATTATCCGCAGCACAAGCTGCTCCTAGGGAATATATTGACATAAATAACAGAGTTTTAAGATTTGTCCCTAACCATCCCATGAAAGAAAATTATTGGCTGAAAAAGCGACAATAAAATACAACGTACACCCACGAGTTTGTTTTGTGCTTTTCAAGTTTATAATGTGCGCTCCGTGCTTGCTAGTTTTAGATGAATTAGTTCTTTACTTCCATGTTTCTTGCTTCCATGTTTGTTAAGCATATAAGTTTATATTTGTCCTACATTCCCATATTTATTTAAGTGCTATTTTCCTCTCTTAGACGAAACAGAAAATTGCAAGCAGGCATAGCAATTCTGCCACAATTTCTAAACATGCGAATAAATGGTTCTATGAAATGTTTCATTTTCCTCGTTCTTTACATTCAATAGTTGTGTATTTTCAGTTAATAGTTCTAAATTTCAGTTATTTGTTTCATTTAATAGTTATGAATTTATCATCCCCTGAAAAATCATACGGAAGAGGTCGAGGAGCAATCTCACCCTCACCCAAACAAAAGTTCTGGCTTCACCCTGGTCTGCAGTCGAAGAAAAGAGGACCATTGCGGTGGTTATGAGGTCTACTTCATTTTTTTACCTGACCAGCTTTATTTCTCGAGAGACGGGCACCGCGAAATGACTACTTTCGCTGACACTTCTTGTTTTCTCGTATTAGAGCCACCTACACCACTGGCCTACCTTGCTCGTCGTGATAAAGCACTTTTCTTCCCGAAAATAGCCCGGATTTAGAGCACCCAGACTGAGTGCCAGTATGCATGTTGGTCTCACAAGAAAGTAAAAGTAAACCTCAGCTGTACGGTGCAGCGGAGCAGCTCTGTCCGAGGAAGGGCATTTTATATTACGGGCATTTATACTTGTCCTCATCTTCCACCTTTTCTATCGCATAACGTCTGACTAGAGATTATTTCATCTTTTTTTTTTCTACATAACTTCCCGTTTTCTTCTTTTAGCGCTGTCTCTGCGTCATTTCTTTCCGGGATTTGTGAATTTAAATGGGAAATTACGAAGAGGGCTCCTAGAAGCGCTGGAATGCCGGAGGTCCCTTCGCAAACAATGTTATGATTTTTTAGCCGTATGCCTTCCTTTATCATGCTCTCATGACATTGGCTTGTCGCCTGTCGGCCGGAGAAACCTGTGTCAAAATTACAGCAGCGCGACTTTTCTTAAGAGCTGGTAGCGTAATGAGATTGTTACTTTGCGAATAACCCCTCAACCAGGACGACTTTTCTTCCCTCTCGCGAACTTGCCCTATTTGGTTTTCTCCCTCTGCTTTTTTTTCTTGTGGTCCGACTTCTGCTTAGCTCCCACATGAGGGGTTCTATAACACCAGCTTCTATGGAGCTCCTGGGAGTATATGTGCATATTAGTCGGTGGAGACTAGAACACCTAATTACTATCTGCCAGGAAGAGGATTGGGTTGCCGGAAAATAAATACGACAATAAAATAAATGTATGATCTTACTACACTCTGCATTATAAATGCAAGAGAGTACGAGAAGAAAAGTTTAAAGAGCAATATCCCGCGAGCCCAAGCTCTTGTAAGGCCGCCCGTTGCGTGTCAGCGGTGTAATGAAGCTCACCATCGCCTTAGCTACGCGTCAAAGGCGCCGGTGAAGCAACTGGCGCGTCTTTTTCTTTGCTTGCACTGTCTGTTAGGCAGCCGTCCAGTTAGGTTCGTGGCTGAATAAAGCTGGTTTCTCCCGTTCATCGGACCGAAGCGGGCAGTGAAGCCCAGGGCGCTACCTCAGCTAGAGGCCCCTCATCATCAGCGCTTGCTCTGCTCCAAATAAATGTTTATTATCTCTCTCACCATCGGCGCTTGCTGTGCTCCACATAAATGTTTATGATCTCTCTCTCTCTCTCTCTCTCTCTCTCTCTCTCTCTCTCTCTCTCTCTCTCTCTGTCTCTCTCTCCATCTACCCCCCCCCCCCCGATCGTCGCCTGAGTCCAGCTAACAAGCACTTGCTTGTCAGGAACTACTGGGACGCTTTTAATGCGCAAGCATTATAACGTTTGTGCAAACATAAAGCCGCCTGTCCGTTCGTGAACTGTCCGGAGTGGAGCAAATGAAGGAGAGAAGATGGCGCAAGTAGCTTGCTGGAATGTGAATCGGTTCGCAGTTGCCACTCGGCCAGCTCGACCGTCAGCAGATGCACTTCATTACCAGGCAAGTCCGGACACGTGTGGCGCATTCCTCTAATCGCGTTAGTGACTGAGTTTGTGTACTGTGAGCTGGGTAGATTAAAACAACGATGAACGACACGGCTTTCACGGGAGGTACAAGTGATTCTGCGGAAGAGCGTCAACGGAACAATGCGGAAGGCATGTGATTGTGACGTGCAGCTGAGATGGACGGGCAGAGGCAACGCCGTTTGGTCATGCCTTTGCACGAAGATCATTTTCAAACATGAATCAACGCCCGTCTTATCTTTTCCAGAAAGCCGGAAACAAGGAAAAGGAAAAAAAGGGGAAAACGTACTCGAACGCATTACTGTCGCTCTTAAAACCATTTATCGCCCTCACATCTTTCTTGCTCTTTTCAGCACGGAAGAGTTGGATGAATGGAGGGGAATTTTAAGTAACCACATAACCACCTACTAGCAACCCTTTTGGTCCTTATTTAGAGGAGAGTCTCAACATTGTTCCAAACGCAATTAACCAAGCTTCGCAGTAGAGTTGCCTAGGTCCGGGTGTAATTATCCCCGTCATAAGTAAACCTCGCTTGTTACAAAAGATGTGTACGCGCATTTAAAATGGCTCAGTCCGATGCCACCAAGCCATATTTTGTGAAGTTCGAAACCCCCACTAAACCACGTACTACCATTTGATCTTCCTAAGAATCAACGGTAGCATACCTTAACGTCCCTAATGTGTTGTATCATACCATGGCAGAAGATTGCACAAAAAGCAGTAGCTTTTAGCATTTCCCTGAGGCTCAGCTCGTAGAACGGCCGCCTATCTAAAGTGTCTGTTTTTTTAGCCTTCCAAACAATGGTATACTGCTGTCGTGTAAGAGCCTGGATTACTTTCGAACCAGGGACAAGTCCTTTTGAATACCATCTCTGCAGGATCGGCTGTCAGTGACCTTAAACGTGCTTCAGCGACGCGGCGCTTGGCCTGTGTCCCTTTGAAAAGAAGGTCGACCTCCCCATTGGGATGTGAACAGGGAAGACTCTTTATTCAACCACTTCACCATCTTTCCTCGACCGGCCAGTATGCCAGCCTCCTGCAGTATATCTATTCAATAACTCATTTTCTTTTTCGGCGTGTGTAGCTGTCGTGCCCTTGACGCCGTAATGCTTATGCTTCCGCTTTCCACACACGCATGCAGCGTAGCGTTGAGTGTCAAGCTGGCGCAGTCGTAGACTCGCATCCCGGGCCCAGTCCGTGGGCGATCGCGAACGCACGCAGCATAGTGTTGGCTGCGCGTAGAGGCCGGCATTGTCCGCCTCGCCCTCCCTGCCGCCCCGGGGCTGCACCGTCGACGACTGCGCGTGACAGCGCCGGAACAAGTCGGCGCGATTGCGGCTTCCGAAGCTGCCTGTGCGGCTGACTCTTCTCGCATTACCCGTCCTTCGCAGCAACACCACTTCCGAGGCCTCTGTGTGTGCAGATCGCGCTAGAACAACGACCCTCCGCATGACGCATTAATAATAAAAAGAAAGCTCTCCGGAGATCGCTTTTCGCGCTCTACTCCGCCCTCCCGGTGTTCATTCCACACCCACTCTCGGTGTAGCGCGGAAATTATCTGGTGGCCGGAAGTGGCCCGGAGAGCTTCGGAAGGGACTTCTATCGAGAATGTTTTTACTTACGTATATGAACGCGAGCACGCGGCCTGGCGTCCGCTGGTACCGATACACGCTCACTGCAATCACTGCAGCTGTCTGCAGTTCCCTTTAGGAGGGTGCCGACTGCGGACAACGGTGACATTTCGCCCTGAAGTTCTTTACTCCCTGCGCGTGAGGGGCAGTGATTCAGCTAAGGGGACATTGTTGAGGAAAAAGCCTCCAATTGGTCACAGAACAATTTCTTGCACCCCACACGCGTTGGGTGTAATAAGAGGAGTGCTTCATTTTGAGCCGGGACTCAGCTAGCTGGGCACATCTAAAACGTTATTAAAAGCATCTATTTCCTGAGACCAATTTTAAATAGGTGCCCTTGAACTCTGAGAAAAACACAGGTGACTCCCTACAAAAAGAATAATTATGCTTAAATATGTAAGCGTTAGAATTTCCACGCGTGAGTGCCATGAGGGGAACACGCCAGGAGAGGACACGCAGGGTATAAGAAACTGACGCAAGAAGATAAGGAGGAAGAGACAAGTTTTAGACTCCGTGAAAATCATAATGAGGCTAACGAAATAATCGACGTGTATTTTAATCGGGTAGGTCAGCAGGAACGCAAACATTAGGACATTTAATATTCACTAGCAAGTTTCACACTCTTCGCGCTAATAGAAATGATAGAAATACGGCTATTTTTATATCTAACTTATGCACATTTGATGCATTAGCACCCATTTATGAACACAATACCAGGATTTGGTATATTGGATTCATTTTCATGGACCCAAACCCTGTGTAGACAGTACCGGCTAATTTCATTAGCCAGATGAACTATTGCCCGCAGTGATAACATTGAAGGCAGCGCGGGTGTGTGCGTCAGACAGGCTACGAGGAAGTTTAGTGTGAAGATGAGATGGCCGAATTTGGACAATCGCCCTCAGGGGGTATGTGCCGGCAAGATGTGTCCACAAGGGAAGCGGCAGGATAGCCTGCAGAATAGCCCGAAAGAAAAAAGTGACATGAGGGGAAAAAGAGGATGAGATCGTGACTTGTGACGAAGCAGGGTGGAATCGGAGGAGCCACGGTTCGGAAGGCTACCTGCAATAATGCGGTAGCACCCACCGCGGTGGATCACTGGCTAAGGCGTAGAGCTCCTGAGTCCGAAGACGCGGGTTCGATTCCCGGC
The DNA here is from genome assembly GCF_048455015.1 of Haemaphysalis longicornis. Classification (NCBI taxonomy): domain Eukaryota; kingdom Metazoa; phylum Arthropoda; class Arachnida; order Ixodida; family Ixodidae; genus Haemaphysalis; species Haemaphysalis longicornis. The sequence goes on along the minus strand of NW_027526361.1, from coordinate 45,583,411 downwards.
CACAGCGGCCGCTTTTCTGATGGAGGCGAAAAGCGAAAACGCCGGTGTATTTAAGATTTCGGCTCACGTTAAAGATCCCCAGGTGGTTAAAATTAATCCGGAGCCCAACACTAAGGCGCGCCTGTGAAGCGTCGGCGCATTACGCTCCCATAATCAGTCAATCAATAATGTGGTAGCCGCGGTCTCCTGAGGACGACGTGAGGACGCCCGGTAACCCAGTAAGGCTGCAGTGCCAGCCTTGTGTACTAGATTTTAGATGACCGCGCATTGAATCGCTGGCCTCGACTGTGCTATGTGGTGTTACTCGTGCCGATCTACCAAGAGCCGCCGAACACCAGGACTATCCGACGCATCTGCATCGAGTGCACCGTAGCTCGTGAGGCGTTTTATCTACCACAGGCGCGTCTTTGAACTGAACTGGCAACTGTTGCTATTTTTGTATTCCTCGCTGAATCAAGTATCTTTAGCATCTTTACACTTTAAGATAGAGTTTATTATCGCGTTCTGTTTGTCATTGTAACGTACATCTCGTTAACTCGTCCCGTTTCGATAAATGCTGCTCTTCGTCTTCTACGTACCACTCAAGAGCTCGTCTCATTTTCGCAACGCGCATTGCGAGGGCTAGCCACTAATACCATCACACGTGCACAGTCGTCGATAAAGCTGGAGAACTGACCCTTCCTCGTAAAGGGTCAAACATTTGACTGAGGCGAGAAAAAGTAAAGAAAAAAGCACTCTGAGTGGATATGAATAATCATATTAGGGGATCGCAGAGGACGAAAAGGAATTCATGTTACCCTTTGTATGCACTCACATTACATTGAAGATGGCAATGGCGAATTGTATTATAAATGTAATATTATACGCCGCTTGGCGCGAATCATTACTCTGGGCTGCTCTGTTGGTATATAGCACCGTGCCAAGCTTCATACAATGCAGCAACACCTCTTCCTACATTACGACACAAACATGGAAGAGTAGTGGTATATACTCACGGGTAAATAAAGCAAATCGTTTCATTTTGGCGTCGTGCTTGCACCTTTCCGCCGTCTACGTTAGTTGTCTGTAAAGCGTGCTTCACCGTTTTAGGCCTCTTGATGTGGCGAAGCCAAACAGAAATTCAGAAACTGCGGCAAATTTGAAGGGAAAAGTAGTCTGTTTTAAAACAAATATTTCTTAGTCTCAGTGATGGCGGAGTCGTAACCAATACGCACTTCAGGAAAGCCAGCTTTGCGTTACGCACTAGGAGGGCACAAAATATTGATGACGATGACACAAGAAAAAACGCTTCCTGTGTTGGGAGCCGAACCTGAGTCACTCGCGTTATGACGCCGACATGTATCCTATTGCACCATTGCGACGAAGTCTTTAACGGGGCAGGGGGGTTGAATTCGTGGTTGGCTTTCTCGCGACTCGTGAGGGATTCGCTTGCTGCAGTCTGAGCATGGACTTTGGGTCGCAGGCAGTTTGCCCTTAAATTGTTGACTCTTGGTATTTGATTCTCAGGTGGTTTGCAGTTTCGTCGTTGACGCTATGACTGATTGCAGCGGCTTCGACTTTGGCACTTCGCCATTTTATTTTCGCACACAAAAAACATAAGACGACCTAAAAGGATGATAATTAGAACATAAAAAACAATGATCAGGCAACATCACCAAAAAGCGGCTCGTTATACCAAGTTTACTCGGACTTCGTGTGAGCGTACTTCCTCTAATTTCTTCCGTCATTGCTGATCTAATCATTATGCTATCATTTTTCTGCTTGTCTTGATGTTTGTTTGATAGTTTGTCTCATTTAATGTGCACTTCAAAAGAGTGCAATCACGTACATAATCTGTCGCGACAGCGGCAGCACTGACATCCTTTTTTGAATTTGTACGAATTTTTTAACGCCAGGACTGATACACCCATGACTGAAGTCGTTCTTATTTTTGGATATACGCTCAGGTGTAACATTCAAGGTCATTTCGCTAAGCTAAATGCGCTCGAGGGGGGGGGGGGGGGGGGTGCGCCACTTGGTTACGTGCGGAAGCAGACAACGTGCTTCGACGGCTCCTGCCTGTAGCGCCACACACCGACTAACCTGGGTGTTGCCTAGCAACGCGTTTTCTAGGTCACGTGAATTTTTTTTTCCTTTATGATCTTGATTGAAACTGCCTCAACGAGGTTGTTTAGTAACGCTCTTTAGTAGTTGCCACAGGCGCATTGCGATGGCTTGGTACGCGGGTGTATTGATTTTCAGGCGGCACGACCTTGGAATTTATTCAGTTAATAATTCATTGAATAAATGAAGTTGTTCACTGACTGAAATGGTTAGGTTGGTTAGCTGCTTTGTAAAACGTTGTCCAGTACACCTGGGAGGTATGAACAACCGTGCTCGCCTGAAATAACTGCGTGTTCATTTCCGAACGGCACGCGCCATTGACTTGCAGGCTTCATACAGCGCTACGTGAATGTTTAAGAGTTGGGACATGCGCTCATGCCTAATGTTCGAAGAAGTTCATTCAGACGAGCCACGTGGTATAAGCTCGGATTGTGCGTGCACTGATTACAAATTATTAGGATACTAATAAAATGCCTCGCTATAACACTAGAATGACAAAACGTTTGTTTACAGCATTTCGAATTCTGGATTTCTGATAGATTTCACGTTACATCGTGAGGACGTATTCATTGCCAGAGTGGCACAACTTCGTTAATTTTCTCTGGTGCAGTCCGCGTTTCAATATTAATAAAATAAAACAAACTAATTCAAATTTTGGTGGGGGAAAAATCTTTTCGCACACGTCTTACACATGACCTTAACGGGATCAATCGTGAATGCCTTGCTCCTGCCTCTTATTGCCTGTCGACATGTCTACCTCGCTAGCATGAAGGCGCGAGACAACTGGTTAGAATGAATGTTGAAGAGCGTGAAAACAATACTATCAAAGAAGAGAGTTTTCTTACTACAAAGCGGAAGTCTTTCTTCTGTGTATTTTGTGCGCCTCTCCTCTCCTCTCGTCGACGAAGACTCATACCTTCCCTGCCTCTTCGCTGATTAAATCTGGTTCACGGGGGCTAAAGACAGCCACCGGTGACCCAGTTGTTCAACGCACAGATGACAGGCGAAAATAAATGATCGCCGAGTAACCGGTGGAATGACTCGAAGGAGAAACCAATATGTACTAATACTATATGCACGCGTAAAAACGCAAACGCACGAGAATTTCTGGGGAGGGAACAGGAAGTGCTCCTTCTGCAGATTCGACGTTCCTCCACGTGGTGGCCTTTCTGGAGAGGAGAGTTAGTCGCGCAGGCGTTTTTGTTTACTTTCTTCGGAGATGGGGAAGGTGGCTCCGCTTTAGTATGCTCGACAGCGAGTATGATTTTCTTTTTGTTATTTCTCAATTTTCCTACCCACGCCTTCCCGGTGAGCTGCTGCTGCCAAGAGTATAGCGGGCTCATTTTCCTAATGGTCTCAGGAAAGAGGGAGCGAGAAGAGTGTAGAGAGGGGGGAAAATGTCACAGTTCTCACGTGAAACTGGGGCGGAGTTTACGTGAAATGCGTAAGAAAATATGTAGGAAAGATAAGAAAAAGAGTATAACCAAATGAGCGGCCACTATGCCATGCATTGTGCGCAAATACGCGAGGCGACGCGATTGCCTTTTGCACTCAATTGTTGTTTTTGTTGCGGGAACTGCAACTTCTGTTGCCCCTAAAAACCTTAGCAGAAAGGGAAAAAAAACCCAGCAAATGTAGACGATAAAGATTGCTGTTCGGCAAGGTTTACCAGCGGAGATAAGCACGCGGGTAGCTGAAAGCGACAAAAACGATGATGAACAACGAGATGAAAATGTCGCATAATTTCTCCGAGCAACTTGTATTTTTTTTTTACACATCACTAATTCCGCCTTATTTTAAACAGTTTTGTACGCACTTTATTACGTTGTGCTACTTTGCACCCTTTTGCGAGTTTTGTAGGCTTGAGTTTTAAGCCCCAAATAATTTGTTGCCCGTGTATCAAAATACCAGGCCAAGGCTTCTGGATTTCGATTCTGAATTAACTTCGGCGGCTTCTTGTCTGGTCATCGAAAAGGGGGAAAGGTCAATGAATTGTTGCTAAACATCACGGCGAAACGCAAAACAATACAGGCGCTGCAATTGTTAAGGAGAGCAGAAGTCGCGCACTTGGCATCACTGCCCCTCCTGAAACATTGATTTTTAAAGAGGCCTTCGTCCTGAAGTGGACCTGAGTAGGCTGATGATGACGACGATGACGACGTCAGCTACACTGATGATGATAATAAATAATACAAAATACCAGTTTGGTTAATCAAAAAGGCGGCTGTGTTCCGATAACACCGATACCAATTTTATCGCAAAATGCATTAAAATAATCGAAATAATAAAGAAAACTTACATGAAGCAGTGGCGACTCCCTGGCCACTTTCCGGCGACGTCTCTATGACGGCACAGAATCCTGTTTGGACGGCTATCGGCTGTCGGCTTAAGCCACCCCCAAGAAACATGATTGGGAGATTGTTGTGGGCCTCTAGTTCAGTTTAATAGTGCCACTTGAACACTAACGTGCAGTTAACAGCCTGGTAGCTATGTTTCTTGTGCTGGCCTTTATTACGTCACCTATGGCTCTATTATGTCACTGTAGCGCGAAATTTGAAACTTTTTTGTTATGTACTCTTACGTTTTCTTGGTTAAAACGTCTTTCGTGACTCGAATAGAGCTGAGTGAGTTAGCAAAAGCCAATTCTTGAAAATGAACAAAGTCCCATTTTGTGTATATTGCCTCTTTAAAGGAGCCATGAAGAGAAAACACAAGTTTGGTTCATTCGAAGGATTGCCTCGTTCGAACCATATTGACACCACTTTTAACACAAACTTCGCTCAAATAAGCTACGTAATTAGGAAACAAAAGGAATGACCATGTGACCCACCAGCTAATTTCCCGCAACAGAACGTAAGATGTCACACTAGAATGCTCTGCGATTGGCGGAGGCCGGCAAAAGCAAACGCAAGTTAGGCAGGGCTTACCAGTTTGCATAGTGAGCTATATGCCCATTAAACATACTGCACATTCCTTTTATGACACTAAGAATGGTGGAGTAAACGGTTGAAGTTCCGAACAAACACGCAAATATGTACGCCAATGCGTACGACACTACCACCGGCCGAGCTCAACATCTCACCGTCGCCCAGACGAATTTTCGGGTTCGAGGCTCTTCGGGGCCAACGAACCGTTCCAGCACGTACAGCCGCGGCCTTGCTTGGTATCTTAATCTCTTGACAGAAGGTTGGCCCTCATATCGCCAACCAGCAAAGGTAAACATAGAAACGAGGGGAGTAAGGAACAGCAAGCAGCGACGAGATAGTGCCAGTAGTTGCAGAAGTTCGGAATGGTGTTGGCTTGCTGCTGTCGTTACGAGATTGTTTCCAGTTCACAACCACTGGAACACTTCAGTTTGTTCGAGTACTTTACAATGAAATTTCGTTGCTGCATTTTAAAATGCCCATGTAGTACGGGAAAATCGTCGAGGGAGTGACATCCCCGCCGGTGAAGAGATCTCCATTCATGTGCTGCCCAACGACGAACCTCGGAGAAGCAAGTGGCTTCGTTTCGTGAATTTTGCAAACGGAGGAGAAAGGGAGCTAAAGGAAGTACGAATGTGCTCGCTTCATTTCCGACGAAGTGATTACAGCAGGGATCCTACGTTAGCCCACTCCTGGGGCATGCTGGCGCTCATCGCCGACTTCGTCAAATCGCCGTCAAAGCGCTCTGAGCTTGGAAAAAAAAATACCGTACACACCGCGCATTGACGCTCGTATATTTCTGGTCGGAGCAGAGAGCTCGCGCGAACGGCTTTCCATACACGACACCGGCCAACTGGCATAAGCAATACTGCTACTGGAATTGGACTATTATTAACCATAATAAAAATACGGCACATACATACCAGTCTGTATTCGTCCGTCGCGACGGGGCTGACGAGGCAGCGGTGCCGACGGCTGGGCGTTCGTCTGTTGTGGCTATCGCGGAATGGTCGCTTTCTGGTCCATCCGCGTATCCCACAACTCCTGCCGCTCGTGTACTTAGAAGCACTGTGCGTTGAAGTGGTGTGAGGTTGTTAAATGCAAGCCCGAGCTCCACGGCGAGAGTTTTGTTCTCCGGATCAGGCGATTCCATGACTAGGGCTGCGGGTGCACTAGGTTTTACTAGTATTTTTAAAATGGCCACCGTCTCGGTTTCGGCACGTGTTCCGGTTCCTGTCTGACTCCCGCGTGTGGGTGCTATACGGAGTTGACATACTAAGTATCTGTTTCATGGACCGGCTCGTATGACGCCATTGTTGACGTCACGAAATGTGCAATTTAGCGGGAAATTTAAAATTTTGGCTTAAATTGCCTTATTTCTCAGTGAATAAAGTATCATTTGCTTCCGGGAAAGCGCTTGGAGTACTATGAAACACCTAATCTTTCGAATAAAACAAACTTTTGTTTTCGCTTCATGGCTCCTTTAAGCATGCGTACCAAATTTCTGTAACAATGGGAAATCACCAATATTCGCTTTTTTTCGTTCCATTTTCTCAAATGCAGCAATACAAATGGCAACATACACGCCATTTCAATAGGACGCTACGGGATGTGCTGGTTCAAGACTGGTCGTGTGAGAATTACATTAACGAGGGCACGCAACATGGAGCTTGGTGGTAATGCAGGAGAAGCGGAGTCGTTTCTTCGTCCCTTCCTGCTTCGAGTGCGGGAAGCCTGTACTGAAGCCAAGCCAAGCCACGGAGGGAAGCACGCTTGCCATTTGCGGAAACTGGGACCAGAGAAACTTACGCCTGCCTTGCGCTGAATCGGTCGAAGGGAGCAGCGGGGGGAATCGGCGCTGAGTCACACTCTCCGGGATAGCGCGCATCAAGCGAACTCCATGGTGGGGTTGTTCTTGCTCCTAACCGAGCGCATTACGCGCGCACACTTGCTTGGCTGATGGACTTCGCTCTCTGCAGGAATTCGGGTGCGAAGCCAGCGGTCTTTCTAAAACACTCCTCCCCCACCATTCGCGTCATTGTGCGAATCAATCACGCGAGAAATGAGACAGTGCAAAGCGCTGGACGTGTGGAGCCCCAGTTGGTGAAAGTTGAGATTCCGGCGAATTGATTCTAAGCTATGAGCGCTGAGTATGCAACTTACAGCACGCAGGTGGGAGGAAGTGTTCGGGTCTAGTTTCGTCAGATGGAAAGGCATGCTTCAGGCTCGGTAGCAACAACGACGAGGTGACGACGGCGAAAAATGTATCGAAAAGGGACCAGGACGAAATTACACATTGAATTCCGAATCCACAACATACAGTTGCACAAAAACATTGTTACGAAACCTCTTTTATAGGATTCAAGGCATGCTTGTGTAAGGTTGCGTGATACGGTGTAAAGCGGTGGGGCCGCGGCTACCTCTAGACGTGCGCATTATTTACAAAATATCCTTGTTTTTTGTGGCCCGACACTTCAGACTTCATACGCCATCCCCGGCTCGCCAAAAGTTGTTACCGGGCGCAGCCTGCTTACGGGACCTCGTTCCATCTCACGCTACACTAATCGTCTGCAGCGTCTATGTGGGGAGTTTTGGTTGGGCAGTTTGTGTGAAGAATTTTATTATTGAACATATTTGAAATAAATAGCCCTTTGAAGGCATTTACAGGGAGCTTATTGTGTGCTACTCTGTTTGGTTTAGGTGGGATCAATTCCATCATCCTATGTGGCATCCTCATGGCGAGCGTCCTGTTCTTTCCAACACTTAGGCAGCCTCGGTTATAGAGGAAACAAACTTTTTGTCACAATCGTGTAAAAAGTTTGTTTGCTTCACGCATGATCCCCAATAGCTTTCTACAGGTTACATCTTAATCTTAAAGATTTCACTATTTCGAATTTACGGAAATAACTGAGCTCTAGAATCTGTAAGGTATAAGGCATAACTTCCGAGGCCGTCGTAACATCTGTTTAAACACTGGTTGAGCTGATACACTTGAAGAACACCAATTGGCTTCCGCAGACGCTTTCAGGGGTCTCAGCAGTGAATTAAAATATCGGCCCAAAATTGGATTTTAAGAACAGCGAGTCAATGCTTAAGACGTGAACGTGCGTGTTTGAATTTTCGGCGTGTCAAACTAGCGTCTAGATTCAGATTCATCGTGAAAAACAGCGCAAGAAACAAAAGGACAAAAATAAGAGGGGACCACGCATAGCGCTGAACTCGCCACTGAATGTTTATTAGAAAGAAACCACGTATTCATACAGAAAAAAAAACATATTCTCGTGTGAGCAGATAACACGGGAATGCATGTGAGCGACAATGAATTGACATCTTTAAACAGTGTCACACGCGACGAAGTTCCGCATCCAAGAAGTTATACAATCTGGTAGCGGATAAGAAATTGAGAGAGAAAGAGAGAGAGAATAGTCTTTAATGATACTGGTGAGGTTAGCCTGGCCAAGGCGCCTAGCTTGCTACACCAGATGTATGAAAAAATGAAATCAATGAACAGATGATGATAATGACTGTGATGAAGATGACGCGCTCATTAAGAGAGTCCTGTTTAAAGAGTCTGACCAAGTCCTGTGCTTCGCAGGAAAGACAATAGAGCTTTTGTCGCCCGAGATGCTCGTTTGGCGTTCGACCAAGGGCCTAGCACGTCACTTAGAGTTAGTCCTCTAGAAAGCGGTCGACCCAAGTACACTAGAAGGGACGTTCTAGCTGCTCTATACCGCGTACACTCACATAATACGTGGTTCAAGTCCTCGCGCGCGTCACAAAGAGTGCAGAATGGGGAAGCGGCCTGTTTCATCTTGAATCGTAAATAATTCGTGTAAGCGACATTTAGCCGTACGCGGTGAAGAACCGCTTCGTCATGCTTGGAAAGACCGTCAGGCATCCTAAAGGTCCCGTGCGGGTCTAAGGAGTGAAGCGGCGCGTAATGTTGCGGCGCAACAGCCCACATAGATCGCTGAAATCTCCAGGCAGCCTTGGACGCTAGGCCAGAAGCATCTTTTCTGGAGAACGGTAGCGGTATCACTGGCCCGAGCAGATCATGCGCTATCGATGCCGTGTCCGCCTTGACGTTCCCAGTTATACCGCAGTGGGCAGGAATCCACTGAAGCTCTACATGATGGTGTGCATTTAGAGCTTGTAAGTGCAATGCATGGATGTCGAAATCAAGCTGATTTTTCGGGTACGATTTTAAACACTGAAGGGCCGCCCGAGAATCCGTGAAAATTGCCCACTGACGTGCTGGTTGCTCGATTTTGTAGGCGAAAGCAGCACGCAGAGCGGCAAGTTCGGTGTCCATAGACGTCGTCCTGTGGCTAAGCGTTGCGCTGTAGGCGGTACAGGAGGACGGAATCAAAATTCCTATAGCTGATGAGCTGGCTGTCGCAGATCCATCCATGTATAGATGGGTGTGGGCCCTGTATTTTGTAAAGATCAGTTCCATGGCGAAGAACTTTAAGGCAGGTGTGGCGATGTCCTTTTTGCGGGTAATGCCTGGCACTCCAGTAGTAATTTGTAGACGCGGGTACATCCAAGGCGGTTGTAGCGATGGAGAAGGGTGCTGGTAATGAAGAGGCAAAAGGTCTCGCACTTCAGTGGCTGAGCTGAGTGCTAATGGGTGACCTTGCTGCCGTGCTACAAATCGCAGTTGAGCGCGAAGGAGCCCCTGCGCGCCAAGAGCAAGTGGTGCCAGTCGTCGACACTCCACCATAGTTCCCACCGTGGATGTGGTCATCGGAACTCCTATGCACTCCCTCAGGACCTGCGCTTGCATACTTTGCAGGACTCTCGCATTTCCTTTTGAGAGGGGGAGAAGAACAGGAAGGCTGTAGCGTAACAATCCTACGCACATGACGTCATACAGCCGAAGGAGAGATGGGACATTGAAATTACTCAAGTAATGACACAGAAGGAGCACTAACGCACGTACCCTCATTCCTTCTAATATGGAAAGCCTATATTATCTCTCGCACATGCTGGATTTTATGCTTGGCTAGTACTTTTGTATCCTTAAAAACAGGAAAGTAACCTCCACATTTTTTTGCAGTGTTGTGCTATGTGTGAATAGTCATCACCCTTCAAAGAACGTCTATGCTCCATTAGTTAAATGTTAAAACATCGGCCCGTTTTCCCGATATAAACTTGACCTCAGACAAAATGAATAACATACACCACACCAACACTGCAAGGCACAAAACTTGACACATGGTTGACACCACAGCTTCCACGTGTAGCTATACCTGCTAACTTCCTATCTACCACGTTACTTATCTTTCCTAATTTCTCTGGCGCCTAGTACAGGACGTTTACACCATAACGACCTGCTACATTTCTTAAGCCATGGGACAACACGAGCACATATAGCATTACCGAGTTTTTTTTTCGTGTTTCTCTACCCGCTACGGAACCAGATTTCCCCCACATTTTTACTTTGTCAATGGCAAGACGCACCACATGCTTGCTGTACCCGGCCGCCGTCCGCCTGCCTACTTGTTCAGAGAAGCTGTTGGCATACCGATGGACGCATGACTTGGCGAAAACGGAGCGTAAGGAAGATACAGCTATAACAGTCTTAACAATCTTGGAATGCCCTGAATTGAAATTGAGCACCGACTTCCTGGACCTAGGGCTATACTCTCAACAAATATGTCTTCTTTCAATATACAGGTTCAGGTCCAAGAACTAAATCTGAATCTGAATCTGAATCTGAACCTAACCTAACCTACCCTAACCTAAGCTAACCTAACCTAACCTAAACTAACCTAACCAACCTAACCTAACCTAACTGAATCTGCTTTTCTTTTGGGAGCTTGAACGTAAATTTGAGGCCTAAGCTGCAGTCCCTAAAGATCTTCATTACGTCTGGTACCCTGCGGACGAGATGACAAGGTACTGCAAAAACTAGCAAATCATCTACATACCTAAACACCCTTGTGCACATCCCGCTGAAGTTTTTTTTCCAGAGTTGTGTCAACTTTTCCCAGAAAAACACTGGTGAGCCCTGAGGCCACATTTGAACCTGGAAAAAGTTGACAGAACTCTCAAAAAACTTAAGCGGGATGTGCACAAGAGTGTTTAGGTATGTAGATGATTCTCTAGTTTTTACAGAACCTTGTCATATCGTCCGCAGAGTACGAGACGTAATGAAAATGAAATATGAAAATTAAATGAAACGTAATGAAATAAAACTTGGCCGCCCTTTGGATCATTATTAAGTGCGAATGCACTTCTTAAGCGAGCCTGAATCGTCCGCCGCCGTCGTCCGCATAGCAACAGCTGCGGGTGCGCGCGCTCCTCGTCTTCCCTAGCAACGGGGGGAGATGGGCGCGCGCTACTCTCCTCCTCCTCTCTCCGCTTAGTGACTGCGGGTGTTGGGCGCCTCCTCTCCACTTCGGGCGGGAGAGCTCTCGCTCGCGTAGCGGGCGCTCCGCATTCCGACGCGTGAGGGCGCTCGTGTAGCGGCCGCGTGGCGCGGGAGGGTATTAGTCGAGCGCGCGCCGTCGTCGAGAGCGGTCGCTGGTCCTGCATCTCGATAACGATGATGGCGGACCGGGCAACGGTACCAGCAATAACGAGTGAAATATCTTTCTTTGTAGTTGTGTGCGTGTGTGTGATCTCTCGACTACTCATTAAAATCACGATATCCACCGTAATCGCGCAATCAACAACCGTGCATTCGCACTTACACACTCTTCCCCTCGGGGAAGTGCGAGGGAATTTTTTTCACCATTTTTCTGCAAACAAGACCTTGAAAGGCCGACAAGAACGACATTTCATGAATTCAAAAGCTACTTTTGTATTCTGAATCATTAATCACATTCATAACAGAACGTGTCTTCGTCTCTTTGCCCTGATAACGCGAGAGAAAAAACAGGAACAGTTGATGATATCAAGGCACATTACCAAAGCGCCATTATATTTTTTCCTAATGAGGATTGCTTACAGCGAGAGTTAATCGATTCTTAGGAATGAATGGTACTAAAGGTAATTGATTTCCTTTTAAGGCGCAAGAACAATGACTGTGGAAACAATGTAGGACACAACATTGCCCACGCTTTTGTCGTCTTGGGATGCAAACGGGTAACATTGCCCTTTGTGGCGGGCCGTGAGGCATTATGGCATGATCTTTCACGACCATTAAGCACCCGCGAAACAAAAGTGGGCTCCACAACGCTCCTTACTTTTTTTCTTTTCCCCCAGTTTTATGGAGCAGGCCAAGCGCATGCTCACATAATGTTGCGAAGAAAAATGAACATGTATTTAATGCCCTTTAGCAGTAGGAAAGCAAAAAGGTGATACGCGGCCTGTGTTGAAGGGGTCAGCTCATTGAAAGCGAAGGAAAAATCGGGAGTGACACAACAAAAACTATAGTAAGGAAATAAGAACCGTGGCTAAAAAGAGCCGGCCTTTATTTTTTAGGAACAATTGGGGGCTTTTTATGTCACCAACGACAGTAGGCTTTGTCCCTATTGCTCGTGGCAAGAAACGTGGAAGCATTCACATTGAACTGGGTTCTGTTGTTTCCATAGAATTAAAACCATGTCCTCCCTCCTCGTTTTCCCGCTATTGCTCCCTCGGCTTTTTTTCGCCCTCCTATTCCCTGTTTTTCTCCTCCTGGTTTTCACTCTCCGTCACTCTCTTCCTCCTTCACATCTCTCCCCTCCTTTTCATTCTCTTCTTCATTCCACTTCTTTCACGATTGCCCATTATCTTCCTCCCCGTCCTCTACACCCCTTCTTTTCGTACTTTCCACGTTCCCAGCCGAGCTCCTACCTGTTTTAAAACTTACCTGCCCCTTTTTTTCCTTCCTGACCACTTCCGCTACTTTTTTTCGTGCTACTCTCTCTGCACTTTGCCTTCCCTCTTTATCGCACTCTCCCGCCTCCACATTTTCCTCCAGTTATACTCACCTTCCCGTTTCCGTCCTAATTCTCCTCACCATTGCGTATCCTCTTTCCCCTGCCTCACGCTTATCGTCCAATACCCCAACTTTAATCCTACAGACAGACAGACAGACAGACAGACAGACAGACAGACAGACAGACAGACAGACAGACAGACAAATTTCAGCGCTTACCTAGCATAAGAAAGGCTATCATTTTTGAAATATCGTCTGCGTTGCCCACCATAAACCTCGGATATTATAAAGTATCTCTAGGACGGCACATCGATCGGCGCGTAGTACTATATCGGCCTGGTTCGTGACGCGGAGTGGATGTCACCACGTGTTATAATCTGCCATACCGGGTGTTCTGAAAACGCGGCCAGTTTAGGCGATTACACGCCCGAGAGGCTCCACTACACGATAAACGCATTTAGGGCCCGGAGAAGGGAAACGCTGCTACCAGCGTTTCTACAGCCCACGTGCCTCGCTCACTCGAGCCCAACGAAGGCACAACGATGAAAAACAAGAAAAGCTAAATCTACGAAAGAATGAGAACGCTATAGGGTATACGATGGCCTCACTCTGGAGGCCCGCCCAGCTATACTGGCAGCGCGAAAATTGTTGCGGTCCAGGAGAATTTTTCGTAAGCTGATGTCTCGCTCAGCGATTGCGTTTTCCCAAGAGGACGTATGCTGGTTTATTGCTTAGGCTTAGATGCGGCTGCCGGTGTCTTTCAAAACTGGCGCTTCAGCTTCATCCTTGCGAGCTGTTATCGAGGCTAAGCTGGATTAGACCATTAACAGTCGATTTTTAATAACCTAATGCGCTTACGTAATATTATCATGCATACGAGAAACAATTTTGTTTACTTGTTAAGTGACTTTGGCAATTTTTGGCGGAAACGCGCTTTTATTCTGGCCAAATGGAGTGTAAAGGCGAAATGTGCACTAAGTTGGTAGATTACTGTGAAATGGCGCCACAATTTGTGTGGTGACGATATGGGTGGCAGGTATACCTCTTTAATCTAGCTCAGGCCAGATATAATGGCAAGAGTGGCTACGTTATAGTCCCATATGCTTTTAGAGCCTTCGTGTTAGACCCTGTCATGAAAATGGAATGAGACGAGTTTCGTGCAGTTAATTTTTTTTCAACATGGCTGGTTGCGCAGACCACAGCCAGGTTAGGTGGAGTTCACCACGACTGCGCCATCACCGAAGATGGTTCATTTTTGCATGAACAAACTTAAACCTGGGTGCACATCAACTACAGTGCAAGTTTACAGAGCTTAACATCAACTACGGAGCCAGACTGACACACCTTGTATAAAAGCGCAAAACAAAGCATGATTGGGTATGAGTGAATGACAAAGGAAATAAAGAGTAATCAAAGTGAATAAAAGAATCAATGTTGTTGAAAGTAATCAATGTGAATAAAAAGTGACTTGGTGATTGCGATACTCCCTAATGCGATATTTGAGCGCAGCAGCGGTGCACTAAGCCAGTACTCACTCATGGGATCTCTCGACGGCAGCGATGATGAGCTTCTGCGTCGGCGGCGCGAACTGCGTCTCAGGAAGGGACCGCAAGCTGCGTCTTAGGAAGCGAACGCGTATCATCGTCACGCCCTCCCCCCTCCCCCCCTCACGTTTTCCCCGAGCGCCGCGCCGTTGAGCGCCTCGTGCAGGCACAGCATACTGCCCCCTCCCCTCCCCCACCGCACATTTTCGGACAGCGCTGGCTCGCGCCGCCACGGCGAACCGCCCTCCCCTCCCAATTTTTCGACACTCTCCTCCTTTGCTTTCTTTCATCGTTCGCTTTTGTAGCGCAAGCTACATTGGCCGAGGTTGAGCAGTTTCGCGTGTATCTTGAAGGGCAGTGCTGCGCAAGCACGAGAAGCATTGGATTCGCTTGGATTGGATTGGCTTGGATCGGATTGAATTGGATTAAACTGGATTGTATTGTATTGGATTGGTCAAATCCAATTGGAGTACGGGTCTGTAGAGAATTGGGTCTGCACATTGGCTGGTCTGCGCATTCCAGAGGAGTGACGTCATAGCCACGGCAGACGCACTGGCGCCGGCGCGTGCCCAGCTGTGCTCCTTCGTGGCGCAGTATCCAAGTCTGACGCTGCGTCGGAGCCACTTGATAGCCGTTTCGCGTGGCTCCTGGAGAGCCGTGCTGCGCATGCGCGAGGAGCAGTGACTGGACTGGACTGGATTGGATTGGAAATCGTTTTACCAGCAGTAAGCATGATAATCAGCTAATGCTGGACAACCAGGAAACCTAAGAATGACCAGCAAAACCTTAGCTCACGCTACGTATATCCCGGCATAGCGGAGCTAAGCCACTGCTAATCTTTTTTTTCTTTCACTCGTCGGTCTTGCCATCGTTCACTCGGTTGCGCGACAACGCGACTCAGCCCAGAGACGGACGCCAAAAGGGTGCGCCCTAAAACTGAATTATTATTTAGCAAAGTGGATGAGGAATAAAAACAAGCACGTTAAAACAAATCAATGTGAATTGGGAAGAATCAGACCAAGTTAAAGTGAACGGGCTCATTGAATTGAGGTATATGAACGCGAATTGAGGGGAATCAAAGTGAATTAAAGTGAATGACTAAGTTAATTCGGGTGAATCAAAGTTAGTCAAAGTAGATCAAACGGAATTAGATTGATTTTAAAAAAATCAAATTTAGGGATTTTACGCACTGCCGCGCTGCGGTGACAAGTCTGCAACCCATTTTAACGAGCTCACTTAAATCGTCGCAAAAAAGAACTACAAAAAATTGAAGCTGAGAAGTGAAGCTCAGTTCCGCAATCAGGGAACCTAACAAGGACACCCCTATGTTTCGAATTATAGCAAAGGAAGACATCAAGTCTGTACAAAGACAAGTCCTAGTATGTGTTGTTAGCGAAGCTCATATATAGGAGTACCAGACAGCAGAGTCGCGTACACTAAAAAGGAGGAGGGGGTCCTCTTATGTGTTGTTATATCGGAGTAGCCGCCGTGCCTCGCTGTGCAAACGACAGGAACGCGGCCGGAGGACCGGCAGGCTCGCTAGTACAGCACGTCGGAGCGAAACCAACACTGAAGAGTGTCAGCGATGGAAGCGAAATTCGCGGTAAACAAGCGAAGAACAAAGCCCATCAAAACAAAAAAACTTTGTTCCATCTTCGTTTCTGCCAACACTGCGTACGAGTTTGAATTTCGGCCTTTTCTGCTTTCTTCCAGAGTTTCGTTTTGTTCGACCTCGCAAGCGTGCACGCAAAGGCACACATTGTTGCCGGATCTGGCGATGGCAGTCCCTGTGCGAGCAATGTTTGCCGCTTCTATGACCGTCTTACAAAAAACAGGGACAAACAAAAAACAACAACGAAAAAACAGAGGGTGGACGGGACCAGAAACTGCTGGCGATCAGTTTGCGAAAGCGGGCTCTCGTTGCCGGGGCGGCCCCGCGTGTCCGTCGAAGCAAAAAAGCGCGGGAGAGACCTGCCGTCTTGCATTCCTTGGCCCCAGATTTTTTACCTCCATCGTTTGCTTTCTCTTGCACTCGAGGCTTTGGTCCCACTTTGATGCGTTTTTTTTTAAGTAGACTTGTATTTAGTTTTTTGTTCTTCGAGGAGCCGACTTGCATTGAAGAAAAAGATCGGGAAGGCTCGGGAGAAAAAGGCCAGGACAAATTGCAAACAAATGTTCCGCGCTTAATGCTTTAGAAGTTGCAGTACTTTGACAGTAAATTAAGCGTAATGCCAGCTGCGGCAACACCATCATCACTAAAAGAGTTTGTTATCCTCGGCGGTTGATTTGTTGGGAATGAGTTTTTGCTGCTGGACGGAAGACTGCGGGTGGGGTTCTGGACCCG
Organism: Haemaphysalis longicornis; assembly: GCF_048455015.1. Lineage (NCBI taxonomy): Eukaryota > Metazoa > Arthropoda > Arachnida > Ixodida > Ixodidae > Haemaphysalis > Haemaphysalis longicornis. The sequence continues at coordinate 45,566,626 of NW_027526361.1, read as the reverse complement.
GGCATGCCTTATGGAGGCGAAGTACAGAAAAAGGCCTTTGTTCTACACAATGTATTGTGCAAGCTGAGGATTGCAAGGTTGACTACATTTATTCCATTCCCTCGAGGCAATTTAATATGACGTGGCCCGTAGACCATATGCAGTTTGAACGTGTTGGACTCATCGCCTAATTTTCATCACGAGTTTAGGTTTTGCAAAGTCATTAGCGTATGGGGCGAGATCACGACTGGACGCAGGACAATTTATTTTCAGATCTAGGCACCAATAGCAGGGAGCTACTCTGGACGTTAACTATAATATCTGTTATTGACTTCTCCGTCATTCAGTGACTTAAATCACCCTTGTGCCTTAATTACTATCAAGTTTTACTTTCTTAATTTGTCAGTGTTTGCACAGTGGGTATACGCAGCATGATTATCAAACGAATAAGGTTTAGCGAGGTCTTCTGTGAGAACACGGCTAATGGGTGTTTTTCAAAGGAACATTAATTACACAGTGAGCCTTACCTGAAGGGCATGAATAATAAAAAAAGCACAAAATACGCACTGTATGCAAAGAAGTTCAGTGCCTGCCAGAATTCAAGAACTTAGAAGGCCATGGTTTATAGGTTGCCCAACAGCGGGATGCGTTTACCGTATTAGTAGATATAATAGTAGAATAGTAGAGATACACTTCGTCATGACTTCAATTTATGCTTCATTTCGTTTCAGCGTCGTTGCAATTGCAATCTTACACGGAGGTTTCTTCTGCGTCTGAAGAAATGATTCAAAGATTTTCAAAGATTCAAAGAACCCTATTTTTGCTCTTCTCTTTTACACATATAGGAGCTTGTGCAGAATCAAGACGCCGCCGTTCCTCTGGGCGGACAGAATTGATCCCAAGAATATCGGAGCATGTAAGAGTGCCGTCTTTCTTTCTATTCACGATCGACTGGCCCCGCGATGCACGGTACATTAGTAAAACTGTAAGTCATGGCTTTTATTCGTCGCTGCATAAATGATGCACACGGACACGATGAATGAGTGCGTAAAGAAGGCATGAATTCATTCAAGCTTAGCGTCATAAATAAGGCGCCACAGCCTGCTTCAATTCAATATCCAGATAGGGCGGCACTTCTTTTGCTTGTTCTCCGCCTCATCGATTAACTGTACGTTATTTTATCGTGTCCCAAAAGGAGACAATGCTGACATGTCTCTTTTCTTCTGCACCCTATTTTTGTTATTTTTATTCCCTGGCATTTTAATAGCGACCACTGCCCACGTCGTCTTTACCCATGCGTTTATTTTCGTTTCCTTGTTTCTGCTTTAAATAGCGTATGCAAAGTTTGTCTAGAAGCGGCTATAATGTTGATGTTTAGTAATCCCGATGTCAATGCGGCTTCTCTTCCGTTTTGAAACAATGCAGCGAGGTGCGATTTCGACGCCCAGTACAAAACTTTCTCCTAGCTTTTTAAGCTGTATACGCACGCAGACACTTTACACAATCAGCGATACTAAAAATATTCTCTGGGCTTGAAGTTGTGTGTTCTCGTCGTTTAAACGAGGTTCGTGCCTCGCGCGCTACGCAGTGCACTTCACCCCTCGCGAGAAATAAACTCCGAAGCACTCTTTACCGACCATTCTTAACTGTCCATGCAGCCGCAAGGTAGACTGGGCTGCCGCGCCTCTTTCGCTGCCAGTAAACCGGCCCGCTTCCCTCCTGGTAGCCCCTCATACAAGTAGCGCCTCTGCAACTTGTTTGCCCGTAGCTATAGACGCGCACCTGCGCCCCATCCGAAGGAGCTTATAACAAGGCTCTCCAAGGGAATTTGCTGCGCCAAACTTTTATGAGTCGTATACGCTACGCGTTGATGGCCCGATACCCTTCCAGACGTGTACCACGGGAGCATCATAGATGTGTCCCTGCGACGCGCAGCATTCGCATGGCGCACAGGATACGTACAGCGTAAGCACGCCTGTCGTAAACGCATAGGCTCACGGTGGCGCTGAGTTTATGGGGTGGAGCAGCGCCGGAACCCTTTCTCAAAGCTCTCTGCCCTCTTATTGCTCAGCGTCCATCCTGGACGCGCTACCACACACATTGACGATGAGACCTTGATATGGCGGCAGCACGCGATGCGTGTTCACCCGAACTTACGCCACTGAGCTGCTGATTTGGAGAAATATAACCGATGGTGGCTCAAATCGTCTTGTCGATGAATAAAAAAAAACAAAGCACAAATGGAAATGCCAGCAGGCCTTCTATGCATGTAGGTGGTGGCGTGTTGAAGTGATGGGCCATGGGAAGAAGGGTTGCTTGATAGGCGCCGCAGGAGAAGCCATTTTACGGCCGTCAGTGCGTCATTACTGGCGAGCCTCACCGATAAGCTTCCACCTTGTTGATTATTCTGCTTACTGGTATTGTCCACAGCAACAAAGTGGCTGGGATGTTTTATTGCTAATTATTCTGTTGATGTTGGAAACTCGCTACATCTAAATGTGGCGGGGTAGAACTGCGACTCGTAAACCTGAAATGTTGCGCTACAAAAATATTGAGCAATTTGAATTAGCAACACACATTTTTTATTTGGTCACTGATTTAATTTTTATCTATTTCAAGTTTATCACTGATTCTTACTTTCCTCCATTACGGGATCGGTTGTATTTCTGGAACCATAAACTGAAAGACGTTTATCAACTCAGAATTCTTGAAAATGTGGTAGATCTTTTTTTGGTGACATACAAAGAAATGAATACGTCATTAGAATAACAAACAAAATTAGTTACATAGTAAATTGAGCACAAAGCAAACAGATAAGTATTATTATTATTATTGCTTTAACAAGTATAGAGTCAGAACGTAAAGTCTATCAGAAAAACAACAAAAGGACGCCTGTTTTTTACAGCGTTTTCAGCAGAGAAACTACACTGAATACTTTACAGCCGGCCTGCCGTAAAATCTCTCATACCCTTAGCCTTGTTGACGAAATTCACCCACTTCGCGGTATGTCTGTCCATGTCTACACCCGTCCGCCAAGTGAACAAATTTAACAGCGAGAATGAAATTTCAGCCGACTTACAGACGGGAATGTAATCCCCCAATCGCGCGTTGGAAGCGGTAGCATTTACAATTGAGCCACTCAGTGCAGACGCCGTGCAGACAAATGACAGCTTCTTGTGATGAATGTCATCGTGTCGCAGACGCTGGCGCCACACGAGGCGGGGCCGGATGTGGTACCGCATCCAATTAAATGCGCACACGCGGGCATGACCCGGTCGGGTAAAATATGGAAGTAAACGCATCGCTATTAATGCGATTAGCTCCGCTGAACTGCTTCTTCCCCTCAGCAGAATGTTGTCTCCCGTCCACCCTCCAACGCAGAGCTGTCCGTGTGTGAAGACTTGGTGGAAGAAGACAGAACGGACGGAGTGGAGGGGAGGTTGAGGCAAGTCGGGTAGGCAGGGGCGAGTCGAAACGATAAGTGAAGTGAACCCGGTCATCAACACATGTCTGTTGAAACCGGAATCACATTGACATAAACAAACCAACCGCATCAGTTCCAGTTATCATCTCAATATCATTGTGCATCCAGATGACACCGCGAGCTAAGTGCGCACGCGTTGTAGCTCCCTTGTAGTACCTAGTTTGTTGTTACAACCCTACTCGACTATTGGAGGTACAATGGTAGCCAGCTCTATTGGCAAAAAAAGGGGCAGTCACCCGTTACACACCAAGAAGCAACAACGCAATGCTAACCTCTTTTGCGTAGATCATCATCGCCTGAAGGAGGCTACAGCCCAACTTGTTTTGCTACAGAGTGTTCCGTCATGCAACGACTGGGCGCACCAACACCTAAAGCATAATCTTTAGGTAAGGAACTGTCTGAATGAATTCAGTTTAGTTCAGTTCAGTTCAGTTTATTCATCTAGTATCTACAGAAATATTCAATACAGTGTTTGGATTCCTTGTAGTCTGGCTGTGATCGGGAATTTGGCCCTTTTCTGAGGTTTCGAACTCGGTTGAGCTGCATTTAAAACTTCTGTTGTCACCGCAATTTCAGGCACGAGTTTATTATGAATATTTAGCTCCTGCCGCAGTAAGAAAAGCTGGCGTGCAGTGATGTAATTATTGGATGGAGAAACTGACGAATGAGCTACTGAAAAAGGGAACGAGAGAAGAAACAAACAAATAAACAAACAAACAAGCAAGCAAACAAGCAAGCAAGGTAGCGAGCAAACAAACAAACAACAAAAAAATGGAGGGTTTACCTCAATCCATTCAATACACAAGAACAGGACGCAGAAGGCTTTAAAGGTCCTAACGGGAAATATTTACCTCCTTTAAAGCCTGGTGACTGAATTTGCTCCTTACTAATCGACTGTCCCAATTATAGCAATTCAAATATCGGGGGTATTTCGGTGTTCTTGAGTTCGATTCTGCCTCCGTAAAACTTGATCCAACTTTTTATTCAGCCTTGCGTAAACGACGTTAATTTAGGAGCAGCAAGTTTACGCAGTGCGGAAGCTAAGTTGACGTTATATATTACAGCTTGTCTTGTACGCGTGGTACAACTTCACAGAGAAACTTGATTTGTCGTATAAAGGGCACTCCGCAATTAAAAAAAAAAACGTATTTGTTGAGAGCAGAACAGGCTGGGGCCCCCCTTTTCATTCAAACGCCACGGAACCATTGAAAAAACTTCCCCAGGACAGCGGTCGCTTGAAAGAATAAACTAGCTCTATGGTGCAGGTAACGACCTACGAAGCAATTTTCTTTCACTGAAGCGTATAAATTCACCGGACGTCGTTTCGGAAGCCGTTAGGCACAACGGTTCAACAATAGAGCGACAATAATAGGGTATGGGATGAAATGGTGGCTAAACGCACACCAGGGCACACACGACGATTTTGTCGACCTAGCCGCGAGTTTAAGTAGTTAAGGGTCGCAGCGTACCTTCAGAACAGTGGTGCATTCAACACTAAACTCATTACTGGAGCAGCGAAGGCCTTTTTACAGTGGCCAATTTTATTCACTCGGCAAGGTAAAGTTATTTCCAGGGTCGCCGGTACTCCTACCCTACTCAAGGTAAAATTGGGAGCTATAGTAATAAATCGAGCACAATAAGAGGACACGGCGAAGAATGATTTCAGAAATCGTAATGACAGTAACAATATCACAAATATTGAATATGCGGATAACGAAAGGAAAGTGCCAATACAGCAGAAACAAAACATCTCGATAATGTCGCTGGTACCTCGAAGGGAATACATACCTTGCCGCTACCCTTAAATATCCTTCCAAAATCCCCCACGTGCCATTATAAGAAGTGGGGAAAACGTAGTAGTGACTGCAAAGCACAGTACTCTATTGTGAAAGCCCGGCTTCCGTGCTACAACGCGAGAACAGAAGCACCGCCATACGATGATTTTCCCCGTTCGGAGAGGCGTGGAGGGATGCAGGAAATCAGAAACAAGCCGACGTATGCCTATATGCGTGCAGGGAAGAGGTTTAGGGAAAGGAAAGATATAGCGGGATAGGAGAAAACAAGAAAGAAGAGAGGTAATGCTAGGGAAGGAGGGATACAGGCAGGGCTGTGGGAGAAGGTGTCGAGAGGGGGAGTCGACAGCGGGCGAACGTCGTGATGGGGGCGACCTGGCCGTTACCGAGGTCAACTCCTGTGCAGCGCCACAGAATCGGTGCTAGATGCGGATCAATGCCGACACCTTACCCACCGCGGCACTCAACAGGTCAGCGGGTGCCAGCGCACGTGTTTCGATCAGGGGAATGAACGTGTTTGCTTACGAGAGGCGAGGGCTACATACATCATGAAGCGGCGGAGCGGGGGAACCGGTGACAGTTTCGCTCTGCGCGCACCGGTAGAACTTGCGGCAGTAGCTCCAGGATGAGCATCCATTCGGAGGACGCGTTAACGGCCCCTGCCCTCGAGCGGCCACGATGGTTCGGCGTTTCCCCGCATAAATTGGCCACACGGCGGAGCGAACGCGATGGGCCGAGACCGCGCGGTGGAGCGCAATTTGGAGCCCAATCTTTCGCCGCTTTACGGGAAAGCCGCTAGAATAAATCAAGCGGGAATCGCGTTACGGTTCTGAACGGCCATTTTTGCCTTGCCCGCAAGTTTGCATTTTTAAATTGAGATTTTGAATGAAGTATTCACGCGCGTTGCTCTACGAAGCCGGGAATTACCGGCTTTCGATACAATGCTATTGAGCTTTACCAAGTACTCCGATACTAAATATCGGACTCTTAAAGTGAATTTGGACCCTTGAAGCAAAAATAAGCGTGTGTAACATTGAGAAATTTCAAATGGTTTGCGCGGGTCTTATGAATGCTGCCATTGTTTATTAAATTCCTCCGCCGTGTGATATTGTGGAAGGGCAATTATTGTTAGTCTCCGTACGAGAATAGTATTGTTAAATTCATACATCCGTTTTTTTTTTGTCTTGCTTTGAAGCACGAGCACATTGAGGTGTATGTTTCTCACGTGTTTTTTTTTTTGCGCGTTTTTCTCAACACACCCGATGTTCTTAACAGAACTGGTGTGCAGGGTGCCAGCAATAGCGCCCTCTTCCACAAAAAGGTGTATTCATAACACAATAACGGAGATAATTCTTACCGCAGACACTTCCCGCAAAGTTTCCCAACCTGAAAGTTCGAAAAACGTTCGACAAAAAGAAGTGTTGCTCGATAATTTTGAACAGCTCCTTTGGTGAAGTAAATCTCAACGCGCTCACAAATACCACGAGTTTCAGATGCCGACTTTTTCGTTGGGACGACCATATATCACCGACGCAATGTGCGAAAAAATAAGACATCGTGTACATCGTTCGAAGTGAGATCTTTCATCAACTATAAAAGTGGACTACAATGACAGATAAAAAAGTACGCTATGCCGATTTACTGAAAACTTGGTTCGCGAAAAATAACGGCTCTTTCGCTTTTCAATTTGTCCTAGTGACAAAAGGGGTCTCTCCGAAAACACATTAGTTATGTCCTGACGAAGGAACGCGGAATCTTTGGGCATTAAATTTAATCATAGAAGCTGAAAAAAAATTATTCCATGTATTCTTCAAGTCGAGACATTTTGCTCGCCTTCCTTGGAGAAAAAAAAAACAGAAAAATGGCAAGGAAGGCGCCTTTGTGGCCAC
>NW_027526361.1:45473057-45558057 GCF_048455015.1 Haemaphysalis longicornis | reverse complement strand
ACCGTATACCTGAACAAAACAGATTCAATCATCTGGTCTTCCTTAATAACCCTCGAATGTCGTTTGCCCAGACGCCGTTGCCATTTCTTTTCATTAGAAATGTATTCTAGCGGCAAACAAAAATGAACACTCTACTTCTTGTTCAAGCACAAAATGCGCTGAACCACCGCAATGGCTGCAAGGTGGAAGCACTCTGTGGCAATTCGTGGATACATTCCCGTAGGCTTAAGTAAAGGTGGACTCGAATCACCGGTGCAGGCCGCTGAAGTTATCTCGTTTTTCTCCTGCAAATTGTACGCGGCTGTTACACATAAATCGAAAGCATGACCTTTGGTGTGAGGGATGGGGTGCACTGGCACGCATGCAAGGATGGAGCCGACGGCTAATACCAGCCGACACGCGAAGCTTATACTAAAAGACCCTAATGCATAAAGAAAGCTTCGAGTGTGAGACCCCTCTCTATCCGATGTGCTGCTGTTAGGGTAAGGTCGAGGATTCAGGGGGCTTAAGGAGACTCGGGGAATGGCTGACCCGATGGCAGTCAGCCAGGGCCTCTGGAAAGCCGAGCGAGAACTAGATGAAGGGCGCGCCGCGTGCGTCGTCATTTCTCACTGCCCTACCCTCCCCTCCCTCGCTTTTGTCGTCTCTGTTTTCAAGCCGTCGAGGACTATGCGATGGCTCGTGCCCTTGTGATCGTATTATGCGGCGGCGAGCCGCACATACTCGGTCACCCGGCGTACACACATCGACCTAGGAACTGTCCCCCAAGCGACAACACAAATATCGTCTCAGCGTGCGTCGTATTTACATTATTCGGCCTGGCTTTCTATCTTCGCACGTTCATTTTTGTTTGTTTGTTTTAAACCGCTTTTGAAAGGCCATTTTTGCCGAGTTCGGAAGCCTATTTTCGTGGGGTTTCTGTCTTCTCTCTACGTCGTATTTCTCCCAGCTCCTGTAAATCGCCGCGAAAATTGATCCCACTGGGGCGTAATTTATTCCTAGACGCAGAAAGCGTTTCGAATTCGGCAAGGCGTAGAATGCGAGTGGTGGCTTTGTTGGAGCAGTCATCCATCAAATCAACGCTGTCATTTCTATAAAAGAAGTTTACTGCCACTGAAGTAAAGAAACAAAAACATTGGGAAGCGTCCCTGCCTAGCTAAGGCGGCTAAAGGGAAAGTTTGAGCGCCGCTGGATTTGTGTTCCCCTCCAATCCACCCAATCTGCGCAATGATTTCTGTTCAGCTATTTCTTTCCCAGCAATTCGTAATAGTGGAATCAATCCCCGTACAATAAACAGGCGTATGAAGTAAGACAAGAGCGCTTTATATCTCGTACTTTCCTTTAAATGGATACCTATTTTCATTATTACACTTCTATAACAACTTTTCATTCTTAGGCACAGTCTGCCAAGCCAACTTTCTGTTGTTTTTGCGATTTTAGATGAAGCACTAACGAATTCAACCTTGACGCAGCGCAGCGTAACGGTAATGTACGTAAACAAGAAGAAAAAAGCGGCGACATTTTAGTAAGTTACAGTTACGTCCGATCAGAACTTCCTGTCACTGTTTTTTATTTATTTTTTCACGAAAATCTCGCCAACCCGTTTCTTTAATTTTTCCTTTTTTACTGTAAAACGGGATGCGGTGAGGTCTTTCTTGGGGTCGCGATAATTCCATTTTCCTTGCCCCGCTTGCGGAGAGGATAGTCGAAATATCACGTTAAGAGTAGCAATTTTTCTTCCATTTATGTGATTTATGTCTACGCATTCTGCCCAACCATCACTTGCTACTCATGGTGTTGCTGACTGTGCATTATGAAACGACAAGAAAAGGGTAAACCCCTAAAATTTCAGAAGGAAGTAGTGAGGACACAAAGAAAACCGGTGACTGAAGGAGGGATATGAGTGGCGTAGAAAATTCCGTGGTGATTGGATCTAAAAAAAGCAAGCTAAAACGACCAGGTCGAAGCTATAGCGAGGGCGTGAAGGCGCGAGAGAAAAGCTAAATCATCCGTCAGGGAAAGAATCTTCCGAAGGGTAATTATGAAGCAGGTAAAGAAAACTTGGATGAAACGTCTCGCGAAAAATACAACTCAGATATGACGGAAATGTTGAAACGTCTGAACAAATTTTTCTTAGCGGAAATAAGGAAATAAAGAACAAAAATAGAATGCAAGCCTGAATAAGTTGCTTTATAAAAAACAATGAAAGGGTTGAAAAGAGCTTGCGGTATGAAAATCCAACAATGTAGTGTAAAGTTCAGGGGAAGTTTGCATTTACGCGCAAGGCTTGATTGGCAAAGCTGTGGGTAAGTATTGACGGAGACGTCGTTGAGCTTCAGTGTCACTGTTTATTTCCATAGTTGCACCCGCCGCGGTGGCTCAGTGGCTGTGGCACTGTGCTGCTGAGCACAAGGACGCGGGTTCGATTCCCTTCGCGGCGGCCACTTTTCTTATCCGATGGCATGGTTCGCGAGGATATGGCGGCCAGACTTCGTGCCGCACAACCTCTCCAGTTGCTAGCTACGCTGCGCCTCACCACACACAGCAGGGACATAAAGTCACCGTCCCCGACACAATCACCCGACACGATATCACCAAGGCCTTCCGCTTTTCCCGACGGACCTTCCCTCCGCCCAGTGACAAGCTGAACAGGTCACAGGCTGTCGCACTCGGGCAACTGCAGACGCGCACGTACCCTAGCCCGGCACACTATCACATATTATTTCCAGAAATATACACGACGAACACGTGTAAGGTCTGGCGCAAAGGGGTAGCCACCTTAACCCACATGCTCTGGGATTGTACCAAACCTCAGCAAGATGCTACCTCGGGAACCGTCCCGCCGCGGCTGTCCGCTGCCCTGTGCAGCCCCAGCCTCGACGATCGACTCTGGACTGTCCAGCAGGCTTGTAAGGCGGTAAAGCAGCACGACTTCGACGCCCTCAAAGGGGCAAAGAGGACTAGCGGTGACGCCCCAAAGCGCGTGACTTAGGCCCGGTCAGCGAAAGCTCTGCAGACATTGAATAAAGTTTTTACCAACCAAGCCGCTTTTTTTATTGAGGCGAAAAGCGAAAACACCCGTGTGCTCGTGATTTCGGCGCACGTTAAAGATCCCCAGGAGGTCAAAATTAATCCCTCCACTACGGCACGCCTCATTACCTGTGTAGCGTCGGCGCGTTAAACCTCATAAAATGAATTTCCACAGTTGCGGTGCTAGCAGCCGTCGTCATATGCATAGACGAAGTCGTCCGACGTGCAGGGTCGGATCTCAGTAGACGTTGCCATTCTCGGTCTTTAGCACGCCGAGCCTCTCAGAGCGCGGCCTCTTTCTTGGCTGTGCGAACTATCCACGGCCAGCCTATCTCCAGGACTGCGCAGACGCTGCCGCATGAAGGGCACTTCTACCATACTTAGCGCATGCGCACGACGACGCGGGGAGCGGCTCTTCTGCGAACGAACCGAAGGGCGCACGCTATCACATGTCTTTCTCGTTTCGAGCACGTGTTGCGACCATTACGGTGAGGAGGGGAATAAACTTCCTTGCAGTATGCAATTAAGGGGCGGGTGGTGACCACTGAGCGCAGTGACTTCAGCAGCACGTTTCACCAAGGCTTTCTGGACCTTGGGGTCCACCCAACGCCACCTCCGACGGCGAAACTCTCCTCTCGAGTGCTTGGGTGGCCGCTATCACCTGTCTTTCCATCGCTAGCAGGTATTGCGATAGCTGCGTGACAGCTGCGCGAAAGCGCTCCTCGCGGGTAGTTTTCTGCGAGCCTGAACTAAAGGCCAGTAACAGCAGCTCTGCTGTTATACATGCGAAACGTCGAAAGTAGTTGGCTGTTGGTTTCCAGCGTCGTAAGGATCAAGTTATCAGACAGAGAAACAAGCCCAAAATGAAACACCTGCGCAAGGATTGATCCCGGCTTGACGAGTTGTCGTTTCCGTGCGTTTCGTTCGCCATGCTGCTTTGTGCGAAAAGGAAAGCCACCGGCACAAGTGGGAAATCTAAAAAAAAAAAAGGGCTGCGGCGTGTGAAGCTACAAAGTCCCTTTGCAGCATAGCAGTGGCGTTCGCGTTTACCGATCGATGGAACACAAAGTGCACGGAAGGCGGAAGCGAGACACAAAAGCTGTGTCGCAAGAACTAGTTTCGGCAGAAATTCCATGCTGTCGACCTGCTTTGTAATCTACTGAAATCTCATCAGTCAAACATTTTTTTGTTACTTTGACGGATACACACCTTACCGTTGCGCCTTGACATCTCAGCGGTGTATGGTTTAGAGCGATAAACGAGAGGGTTATGTAGGTCGTGAGAGCGGCTGATCTGTTTGTATACTCAACAACACAAGAGGCGACGACGTCCCCAGCTCTGATTTGCAGGTTGATTCGCGGTGCTACGAAACCCTGATTTTGTTGCTATCTCGTGCCATCTTTGGAGAAATTCACGGGGTTCTCGGACCCAACACTTGATGTGAAAGCACCGAGGGCTATCATTCTGTTATTCTCCGAATCGAGGGGTCATCTCGCGGTCGACTCTGGGTAGTTGTTTTTTCTTTCCTGGAATGCGAATACTCCAGGGAGGGAAGGTATTTCGTGCGGGACTTCTCTAAGGAGTGAAGTCTAGTGCTGCAAGACTGTTAAGTGTTAAACTAAGTGCTGAAAGGCCTCACAGAGATCTGACTGCGTGGAATGCACAAAGCGAGTGTAGCTAGAACTGAAGAAAGCCCGATGAATTACGGATATTATACGATGATGACGAGTTAAACTGCGGGGAATGAGTGCGAGGACACTTTTACTTATGAAACTGGTTACACATCTGTGAACTCGGTGATAACTGCGGCTCTTAGGCATCCAGATCCCGCAAAGAGAAAAACACGTTAATTGTTCTCGGTGTTTTGTATCAAATAAAAAAACTGCACGCTTTCCCAAGATTTTACCGCAGGCGCAGCCCTTCACTCGCCGTTATTGATAATTAAGTTACAAGAACCACAATTTATTTTAAGGACAGAGACGCAAATAGCGGGTATAAACAACAACAAGAACAATGACGAGAACGATGAGGACGGTAACCGGAAACCCCAATGTGCTGCCCGATAAGGGTAATGCAACCGACAAACTGGAGAAATGTGCGCAATGTCTCGAGACACCTGGCGAAGCCACTGTCATTTGCGAAGTTATTAAGCAAGCGGTGAATGCAAAGCTCAATGCGCAATACTTGTGCGCACGTCGCTACTAAACAGGGTGTTCAAAATTAAGCTTTGTGCTTTTCTTAAAATGAGGCACTGGGAGGCACGCCAAGACCACCTGTGCAAATAACTTATCTGAATAATTAACTTGAATAACTTGAAATTGAATAATTAACTTTGTTACTGCAGTAAGTGGGTATGTTTCTATTGAAAAGTTAGAGGCAGTCGTGTTTCTACGCAGTATCAGTTGGAAGAACTCTTCTAGCGTGTCTGCTCTCTGAGATATCCGACACCAAATTTTAATTGTTGTTCGTATGATTATGCATTCAAAAGAGTCTTGATCGCCGCAAAGCTTCTTCCTGATTTGACGTGGCTTTTGCGTGTGGCGTTTAGTCTGCCAATGGAGCGGAGTCATTGGCAAAGATGGTTACTGTCCCCCTTCCCCTCTCGTTGGCGAAATCAAGATATGACAGCGCAACACCCGCAACAGCCACGTCACATCATGGACGAGCTATGCGCAGATAATAACGCCCTGGCATGGGTAATCATGCCGACGACAATTAAAATCCTGAGTCGAATATCTCGGAGCACAGACATGCTAGAAGAATTCTTCCAGCTGATGATGTGTAGAAACAGCACTGTCTCTAACTTTTCATTACAAACATACCCGTGTTGCCGCAGTCAACAAAATGTGAATTATTCAATTTTAGTTTTTTAGGCTGCTGACAGAGATAATTATCATCCCACTTTGAGTCCCCCTGGCTACATAACTTATTTGCGCAGGTGGTCTTCGCAGCATCGAATTGCCTACTTTTAAGAAAAGCGCAATGCTTAATAGTGAACACCCAGTACCACGAGTGTTGTCGACCAGCCTCATATACTTGCATACAACTAAAAATCCCAGAATAGCACCACAATGCTTTCTTTACGTTTATCAAAAGAAGTCACTGTGGGCTCAGGCAAGTGCTTTTACTGTTTTGGTAAAAAAGAGCTGGTCCAATTACACTAACGGGACGGAATGGTTACAGTTGCGCTTTTATTGTTCTTTAGCAACGAATCCAAAAGCCCCCCAACGCAGTGGTGGCTCTCTGCGTGTGTGGATAAAAAAAAACATAAAAAAGAGAGAACGCAGATAATGAAAAAGTCTCTTCCTAACGCTGCAAGCTGTTTCCCGTCCTTGTGATAATTTTATTTCCAACATAAGTGCGACTAAACTCTACGTGCTGGCTGCATGACGGTTACAAACACATCATTCCCGAGAAGAAACAAGCATAGGGTCATCATATAACCTTAAGACAACTGATAACAGATCTCGTAATACAGAAAAAAAAACAATAACACGTGGAGGGCATTTGCCGTATTGCGAGAAGTAAAAATTTATCTTCCCTAGTTACTTTCAAAAGTCAGATAACGGTTGTGACACGTAATGCGTCCTACGGCTTTTTATGCCTGTAAAGCACCCTTAAACACTTCTAACTTCAAATTTAATAGGAATGTTAGGGGAAGAATGATCACTACCGGATGGAATTAGTGACTAAAAGAACGGGGAGTGTGGAAATTGCTCTCTGAATATTTATGTAGAAGTTTTAGCGCGAGCGAAACGGAAAACTAGGTCGGAGACGTGAACGCCCAGGAAAACACTTAGCGTCGTCATTTATTCCCCAAATAACGCTTAAAATAAGAGAACATGCAATCAAAAATTTGCAGATTTTTTTAAATTAACAGCTTCCTCATCCGCTATAATTTCTTCCTGATTTGACGTGGCTTTTGCGTGTGGCGTTTAGTCTGCCAATGGAGCGGAGTCATTGGCAAAGATGGTTACTGTCCCCCTTCCCCTCTCGTTGGCGAAATCAAGATATGACAGCGCAACACCCGCAACAAGGCAAACACATTCAGTGAAATTTCTGTATTTTAAGAGCTTGAAGCCACAGTAAAACGACCAAAGGTAAAAACAAAGAAAACATTTTCCCGCATTGTATTGTTCTTTCGGCATTTATTTTTCTTCAGCTCAGACAGGCTAAGGTACGCTTGTTATAGAGTACATAAAATACTTTCCCCAGTGCAAACGTGTTACCAAACCCTTTTGTCAGTCGTGATATCTGTAGAAAATTTTGTATATTATCGTTTCGGTCTCGATGTGCGACGAAATCCCACAACACGTACAACACCTCGTGCACGGATTCAATCTTTCTATATGGAGCTCGAAGGAACTTCAAAAGGCCCACTTTTCTCGCCCTTTCTCTTAAGGCGCACCATGCTTTGCAGCCCTAAAACCAGGACGCATTCATTAATAAAGACTGGCGTCGGCATCCTTTGTCAAAACGCCTAAGCAGGACAAAGAATCAAAGTTTGCTTGAAAGAATGGAAATGGAAGGGAAGGAGGCGAAATGCCGTGACCACGACTCAGATTTGCGTGGCAGCGGAAAAGTCGAGTGTACTGTATTCAAAATAGGCGTAGTCTGCGCCTATAGCTGGCTACATTAAAGCAACTCGGAAATGTATGCAAATAGCCCATGCACCGCTTTTCTCGGCATTCCCTCCCGTTTCGTTTCACCGGCGGAAGCTGTGGCCGAATGCCTTTGTCTCATTCCGCCGCTGTACTTTTTTTTCAAACGTACTGAGAGGAAACTTCGGCCGTAACCCAACGCACACACGATTGTCCTCGCTAGCCGCAAAATGCTCTAACTGCTCTCGGCCAGCATGTTTGGGGCCACTGTCATGCAGTTTTAATAGACCACGCATTCGCCCCTGCGAGTAGTAGCGTTCTGGCGAGCACGGCACGCGGTGGGTTTCACTTACGCGATGTTGGCGCCTACAGATTTGCTTGAATTACAATTTTCAGAGGTGAAAAAACACGCCAAGCATTTTCGGTTTTTATTACGAAAACCTTGGACGCGTTGCAGCCTGCACGCATGCACGCCACAAACACAAAACGCTCACTCTTTTGTATTTCTCCCATGCTTACGGTCCTCCGTTTCTGTCTTGCATTTTTTTAATTTTATACGGAAAGGGGGGGTGGATGCCAGATGCCCTTGAAGATGAGCTGTATGGTGGCGAAAGCAGTTTTTCTTTTTTTGCTTGAGTAAAGGTAGTTCAAATCGGCCAGGTGCGGTTTTCTCGTAACTGTACCTTTTGAAAACGTCCTTTTTGAGTCCCTTTCATCGTGACGTACTTCCGGTTAAGCAGTGGGCGTTGGTAGTAGGTTTGTTGCGATTGCGTTACGTCACTTCCGGTTGTTTGCTTTTAGCCAATCAGGGCTCGCCAAAAGGGACACTTTTGAAAGGGACGTATAAGGGACAAAACTCGAGAATACCGCCCCAGATCTGTTTGTCGAGATGGGCCAAGCCTGTGGAGCGAAGTGCCGTGCCTGCGCAATAGGAGAGCGTGACGTCAGTGGGAGAGTGCCTGCGCGCGGGCCTAGGAGGGGAGGCGCGCCGAATACATAAGGATGACGTGGCGTGGTACGCGTGTCGTGGCAAGCGCTAGTCCTCTTGCCGGCGAGTTGGACGGAGGGGCGTAAAGGGAAAACGAAGATGCCTCAGCAGGACACAAGCAAACATAGTAAGCAACTGAAGGCACCTCAACGAAACTCCGAAAATGAATCTCTGCTTGTGCAGCCATAGAAGACGTTTAAAATTTGGGATCTGTTTTCATTGAACTGGAAAATATTATTCAGCATCATTATTACTCTTTACCTGCAAGAGCCCTGGCGCGTTTTAGGGACAACTAAAAACCATCAAGAGTGAAAAACCAGGTGACAAGTCCCACACAACGTCTAATTTGTTGGATACAAGTTACCACCCTGATCGTGTGACCACCGAGGGCCACCTCAATTTGTGATTAAGGATACCTGATGATGGTTTAACAGCGAAGACTGTATTACTCCAAGTACCAACCCAAAAACACCCCTCGTTATGTAACTTCCTCCTAGCGTCAATCTGACCCTCAAACTCAGCCAACGTCAAGATATCGCCTCGTGTGGATTAGCGGAGTGGAAGCGTCTGATCGCTTGTTCGTTTCATGGGGAGGTGGGAAGAGAAGGGGATAGGGGAAAACAGTAAGGGCACCTGTCTTCACAGGAATATACAAGGAGGCGCTTGCTGCATCTAAGTTTACTTCGCGGTCGGCCTAGACTGGCGACTGTGCCGAGAAGCATCCGTGTTTTGCATTGCGGGGAAGTTGTGTGCGTGTTCACTGCGGGCTATCGGCACGACAGCCAAGCTATCACACAACAAATTTCGTCTGACCGCTCCTGTCGGCCACCCAACTTTAATGTCCCTCCGGGCCGTCCAGATGGCCGAAAACGCCGCGAGAGCCCAAGCACTCCTGGCCGCCGACTGACGGGAGGCGGCTGAGGAGGACTCCCGCCTCCAGCTTTCTTCATTCTTATCTTAAGCAAAGGAAATTTGTTCATTTATTCATTCGTTTACGGCATTCAACCACGGCAATGTTTTTTTAAAAATCCCGTATTTATATTTTTGTATTCTAATTTCGCTTGCGCCCGAATAAAAACTGTGTAAACAAGATGGTGTTCTAGCTCTTCGTGCGCTCAGGTATTGTACACTAGGGGTTTTTGGTATGTCTAAAACGAACAGTTCGCAAACGTACAATGTGTTCTTCTGAAGCCCGCACAAGGAAATTTGCTTGAGGAACTTCGTTTAGGTTTAAGGCAATCTTTGGGTTATCGTCGGAAAAAAAGTGGGCTCAACCTACTGCCCACGAGACCGCGAAGCAAGTTCGTTTAAAGATACTGAAAATAACGCCCCCACAAGGGAATAAAATCTTGTTACACCTTGCACCTGCAGGAACCTATTTCCCTTCCTCCGCACATTCTAGCACCGCGACAACGACGGAGGAATGCTAAAAGGTGTCTGTTGATCGTTTTTTCAGTCGCACCCTGTGCGTGCTGTAAATGGGATCGTGATGTAACTCTTAACTCATAACGACAGCTTACGGGAACATCACAATGCTTGCGCGCAACTGGCCGTAAATGGAAATTTGGCCGCGCATGTTAAGAGTTGCGATAAGAGTTGTTCGCCCGATTTTGAGGGGACAACCGTCTCGTTCCGCTCCAAAGACAAGATTACCCGCCAAATCTTCGAAGTATTTGCAGTGTAGTCAGGAGTGGAGGGAGATTGCGTTAGCACCCCCGTTCAATCCGGCTTTCGACGCGTGAAATAAGTTTCCTAAGTGAGGAATATATATCATGTCACGTGTTGGGCTTTACTGTTATTTTTTCGTGTGTGTTTTTCATGTCCATAATATATAACCGCCCCCCTTCACATTATAATAAACAGTTGATAGTTTGCGGCTCACCTTGTCTCTTTTGTGTGTGATTCACCCAATTCCACGTTTTCGTGTCAGGCAGCGCACCTCTGCCCTTCAAGATGCCTTTTAGATTGTTTCCCAGAGGGCACATGTTATCTCTCTCTCTCTCTCTCTCTCTCTCTCTCTCTCTCTCTCTCTCTCTCTCTCTCTCTCTGTCTGTCTGTCTGTCTCTCTCTCTCTCTCTCTCTCTCTCTGTCTGTCTGTCTCTCTCTCTCTCTCTCTCTCTCTCTCTCTCTCTCTCCAGACATCCACTCACCCACGCGAATTGCGTCCCTTGATATTTCAATTGCAAAAGGATTTATTGGAATGTTTATTCTGCTCCTCTACTGTCCACATGAAAACATCATTGGCGCGGCAAAGCATAAATTAAGTAAGGTTAGAACCTTTAGGGATTTTGGTCATACCAACAGTATGTTCGGACCCTCTTTGTTGTTGCCTTTGCAGCGCTGTATGCCAGTGCAACAATGCAAGACGAGCATTTCACAGTCACAGACCAATAAACAAAGAATGATCAAGAACATATTACTTTGACTGCTCGTTGTATAACACTGAGTGCACACATTAAATTAAAAGTACCAGTATACTCTGTCTTCTTTGGCGCTTACAGCATAAAGTTGGTTATGCATGATTGGCGGCTCTAAAACGATTGAAGAAGCTGTTTAGCAGGTGCGGACACACGCGGTACACAAGGACAGACTCAAAAAAAATAGAACTGATTAAGCTTTAAAGGGATTCCTTAATACCTCCGATAAACGCTTTCATCCTTTCCTTCGCGTCTGGAAGCAGCGCTAAAGCTATATTCATCGCAAGCATTGAGCGGCACTGCGGGATTTGCTCGTCGCAGCAACACGCCTTCCGTTCCTGCTTTGCTTTTGTGGCTTTCTTTTAGCGCGCAAGCACTTTGGCGCCCGCTGCTGGGGTTTGGTGGCAATCGAGAATAGGGCCCCTGGACTGGACTGGTTGGGAAATCGTTTTAGCAGCAGTAAGCATGATTATCAGCTAATCCTAGACAACCAGGAAACCTAAGAATAACCAGCCGAAGCTTAGCTCACGCTACGTATATCTTAGCATAGCCGAGCTAAGCCACTGCTAATTTTCAAATACTCATACTTTCCTCGAACCATAAACGACTAGAACTGCTTACCTCAGTCGATAACCGGCTCTGAAGAATCTCTTGATCGTATTGAACCGTGACCCATGTCTTATACTTACGTATTTTTTATTATTCTTGTAAGTAAGTAAGTAAGTAAGTAAGTAAGTAAGTAAGTAAGTAAGTAAGTAAGTAAGTAAGTAAGTAAGTAAGTAAGTAAGTAAGTAAGTAAGTAAGTAAGTAAGTAAGTAAGTAAGTAAGTAAGTAAGTAAGTAAGTAAGTAAGTAAGTAAGTAAGTAAGTAAGTAAGTAAGTAAGTAAGTAAGTAAGTAAGTAAGTAAGTAAGTAAGTAAGTAAGTAAGTAAGTAAGTAAGTAAGTAAGTAAGTAAGTAAGTAAGTAAGTAAGTAAGTAAGTAAGTAAGTAAGTAAGTAAGTAAGTAAGTAAGTAAGTAAGTAAGTAAGTAAGTAAGTAAGTAAGTAAGTAAGTAAGTAAGTAAGTAAGTAAGTAAGTAAGTAAGTAAGTAAGTAAGTAAGTAAGTAAGTAAGTAAGTAAGTAAGTAAGTAAGTAAGTAAGTAAGTAAGTAAGTAAGTAAGTAAGTAAGTAAGTAAGTAAGTAAGTAAGTAAGTAAGTAAGTAAGTAAGTAAGTAAGTAAGTAAGTAAGTAAGTAAGTAAGTAAGTAAGTAAGTAAGTAAGTAAGTAAGTAAGTAAGTAAGTAAGTAAGTAAGTAAGTAAGTAAGTAAGTAAGTAAGTAAGTAAGTAAGTAAGTAAGTAAGTAAGTAAGTAAGTAAGTAAGTAAGTAAGTAAGTAAGTAAGTAAGTAAGTAAGTAAGTAAGTAAGTAAGTAAGTAAGTAAGTAAGTAAGTAAGTAAGTAAGTAAGTAAGTAAGTAAGTAAGTAAGTAAGTAAGTAAGTAAGTAAGTAAGTAAGTAAGTAAGTAAGTAAGTAAGTAAGTAAGTAAGTAAGTAAGTAAGTAAGTAAGTAAGTAAGTAAGTAAGTAAGTAAGTAAGTAAGTAAGTAAGTAAGTAAGTAAGTAAGTAAGTAAGTAAGTAAGTAAGTAAGTAAGTAAGTAAGTAAGTAAGTAAGTAAGTAAGTAAGTAAGTAAGTAAGTAAGTAAGTAAGTAAGTAAGTAAGTAAGTAAGTAAGTAAGTAAGTAAGTAAGTAAGTAAGTAAGTAAGTAAGTAAGTAAGTAAGTAAGTAAGTAAGTAAGTAAGTAAGTAAGTAAGTAAGTAAGTAAGTAAGTAAGTAAGTAAGTAAGTAAGTAAGTAAGTAAGTAAGTAAGTAAGTAAGTAAGTAAGTAAGTAAGTAAGTAAGTAAGTAAGTAAGTAAGTAAGTAAGTAAGTAAGTAAGTAAGTAAGTAAGTAAGTAAGTAAGTAAGTAAGTAAGTAAGTAAGTAAGTAAGTAAGTAAGTAAGTAAGTAAGTAAGTAAGTAAGTAAGTAAGTAAGTAAGTAAGTAAGTAAGTAAGTAAGTAAGTAAGTAAGTAAGTAAGTAAGTAAGTAAGTAAGTAAGTAAGTAAGTAAGTAAGTAAGTAAGTAAGTAAGTAAGTAAGTAAGTAAGTAAGTAAGTAAGTAAGTAAGTAAGTAAGTAAGTAAGTAAGTAAGTAAGTAAGTAAGTAAGTAAGTAAGTAAGTAAGTAAGTAAGTAAGTAAGTAAGTAAGTAAGTAAGTAAGTAAGTAAGTAAGTAAGTAAGTAAGTAAGTAAGTAAGTAAGTAAGTAAGTAAGTAAGTAAGTAAGTAAGTAAGTAAGTAAGTAAGTAAGTAAGTAAGTAAGTAAGTAAGTAAGTAAGTAAGTAAGTAAGTAAGTAAGTAAGTAAGTAAGTAAGTAAGTAAGTAAGTAAGTAAGTAAGTAAGTAAGTAAGTAAGTAAGTAAGTAAGTAAGTAAGTAAGTAAGTAAGTAAGTAAGTAAGTAAGTAAGTAAGTAAGTAAGTAAGTAAGTAAGTAAGTAAGTAAGTAAGTAAGTAAGTAAGTAAGTAAGTAAGTAAGTAAGTAAGTAAGTAAGTAAGTAAGTAAGTAAGTAAGTAAGTAAGTAAGTAAGTAAGTAAGTAAGTAAGTAAGTAAGTAAGTAAGTAAGTAAGTAAGTAAGTAAGTAAGTAAGTAAGTAAGTAAGTAAGTAAGTAAGTAAGTAAGTAAGTAAGTAAGTAAGTAAGTAAGTAAGTAAGTAAGTAAGTAAGTAAGTAAGTAAGTAAGTAAGTAAGTAAGTAAGTAAGTAAGTAAGTAAGTAAGTAAGTAAGTAAGTAAGTAAGTAAGTAAGTAAGTAAGTAAGTAAGTAAGTAAGTAAGTAAGTAAGTAAGTAAGTAAGTAAGTAAGTAAGTAAGTAAGTAAGTAAGTAAGTAAGTAAGTAAGTAAGTAAGTAAGTAAGTAAGTAAGTAAGTAAGTAAGTAAGTAAGTAAGTAAGTAAGTAAGTAAGTAAGTAAGTAAGTAAGTAAGTAAGTAAGTAAGTAAGTAAGTAAGTAAGTAAGTAAGTAAGTAAGTAAGTAAGTAAGTAAGTAAGTAAGTAAGTAAGTAAGTAAGTAAGTAAGTAAGTAAGTAAGTAAGTAAGTAAGTAAGTAAGTAAGTAAGTAAGTAAGTAAGTAAGTAAGTAAGTAAGTAAGTAAGTAAGTAAGTAAGTAAGTAAGTAAGTAAGTAAGTAAGTAAGTAAGTAAGTAAGTAAGTAAGTAAGTAAGTAAGTAAGTAAGTAAGTAAGTAAGTAAGTAAGTAAGTAAGTAAGTAAGTAAGTAAGTAAGTAAGTAAGTAAGTAAGTAAGTAAGTAAGTAAGTAAGTAAGTAAGTAAGTAAGTAAGTAAGTAAGTAAGTAAGTAAGTAAGTAAGTAAGTAAGTAAGTAAGTAAGTAAGTAAGTAAGTAAGTAAGTAAGTAAGTAAGTAAGTAAGTAAGTAAGTAAGTAAGTAAGTAAGTAAGTAAGTAAGTAAGTAAGTAAGTAAGTAAGTAAGTAAGTAAGTAAGTAAGTAAGTAAGTAAGTAAGTAAGTAAGTAAGTAAGTAAGTAAGTAAGTAAGTAAGTAAGTAAGTAAGTAAGTAAGTAAGTAAGTAAGTAAGTAAGTAAGTAAGTAAGTAAGTAAGTAAGTAAGTAAGTAAGTAAGTAAGTAAGTAAGTAAGTAAGTAAGTAAGTAAGTAAGTAAGTAAGTAAGTAAGTAAGTAAGTAAGTAAGTAAGTAAGTAAGTAAGTAAGTAAGTAAGTAAGTAAGTAAGTAAGTAAGTAAGTAAGTAAGTAAGTAAGTAAGTAAGTAAGTAAGTAAATAAATAAATAAATAAATATGTCCCTGTACGCTTCCCAAGGACTGGAGCAGACGAATGAGAAAGCGCCTCGGCAACAACAAATTATCTGCAGCAAATGATTTTTCCGGCGCGGAATTCATGAGCTCGCCATCAGGCTCATCATGCTTTTAAACAGTCAAAAAAGTCTAAAGGTGAAGCGCATGCAGCTGAAAGTCTGAAAAGATCAAATGTTCTTATAGTGTGTTTCACAATATAAATAAGACTTAATGAGTTGTAAGAGCTGGCAAGAGATCAAATAAACCTTCTGATCAACGCATATGGAACAGGAAACAGAAGCAGAAGCTGCTGCTGAGCTCGGGATGAGGAATAAAAACATGGGTGCGGGTTGGGATCTACCTAGCTCTTTTAATATTCACATTTTGTTGATCATTAATGAATTACTCCTACGCAATGAACCGATATCTGCGATGAACATATCGAGAAGGAACCCGCATTTTGTTCTGGTTTTGTTCTAGCCAGGGCGAGAACTTCTACAGAGGACATGTTAAAGAAACGCTTACAATAGGACTGCTCCACCTCCCACCTGATACGGGCTTAAAAATGTTTAATAGTGCTGGGATGCCAGCCAGGTGATCTTTGTTTCCGTGTGTGGGCGTGTCGTTCGAGTATATGAAGATGTTGTAACTCACACCATTCTGAATTCTGAAGGCGCATGTGTCGGTATTTAGTGCGTATGTAGTGCCGCCCTCAGTTTTTTGCTACCCTGTAGCAGAAAATTGGAATAAAGTATGATTGATTGATTGATTGATATTTGCAAGTAACGTTTAACTCGTACGAGGTTTGTCATATTTGTTATATTTGTTGCTGGCCATGCTAACTGTATGTACACCCCGCGTCAAAGTAAGCCGGGGCACGCGAGCGCGTGGCAAAATGCATCGCCGCGACATCTGACGTTGCACTTCTGGTGTCGAGACACCGATGTGCGCGTGCGCGTCCAACCACGCTCGCTAGCCTGTCTTTTCCTTCGCTTCAAACGGCAACGCTGGTCACATTCAGCGCTTGGCGCCAGGGGTCACTTTCTTTGCTCAACCCGTCTTCCTCGCACACGCTTCAGCGGCCGACGGCGAGGGTGACCGTGCGTTGCTCGCTCTGCCCTTCCCTGACAGAGGATGCATTGCAACGGGACTGCTATCTTAGTTTTAAATGCTGAATCCTTTTTTTCGCTATCTAAAAGCAAAAATGTCGGTCTGCTGCCTGCCTGTCAATCAATTCAACTACACCGCCAAGAACAGTTGAAAAAGCCGTTAAAGGCAAAATAAAAATACAAAAACCGTTGGAAACTACTTCAGCTTCTCCCATTGCTCATACAGCAGGTTCATAACACAACGATAGTGCGAGATTCTTTTTTCGTGGCTATTATACACGCTGGGTTAGTGTTTACGACATCCAATAAAAATCAACGCGTTAAATAATGTTTCGTAAATGTGAGACAATAGCAAGAATTAAAACAAAAACTATGATCTGCTTGAGCTGCACTAAGATGAAAAAATAAAAAAAAAGAAATACTCGCGCTCTTCCAACAAATTGTGAGTGCTACCTTCGAACGGGGGAAAACTTAATTTAGGTGAGGGAACGTTCGTTGCATTTAGCAAAGGAGAAGTGAAAGGGAAGGAGAACCTAGCAGGTGCTAGGGGCGGAGAAGAGATAGTGTTATATTGCAAAGGTTGCAGGAGGTGGTGGTCTTTGATCGATTTGATTTGATTTTTATTCTTGCGCGAAAAAAGAACAAACATATCACTTTCGCGCAAAGGGAGCCGGGAAAAAAGCCGCAAAAACAGCTTGACTAGCCCCAATTGTTGGTTTTAACCCGCCGACGCAACACAGGTAATGGGGCGCGCAATAGTGGAGGGCCCCGGAGTAATTTTGACCACCTGGGTATCTTTAACGTGCGCCGCAACCTCGAACACACGGGCGTTTTGGCTGCAGTCGTCTTTGAAACACATATGCTGTGAAGCGGGCGAATACTCGGGTAATCTGGGACCCCGTGGCCATGTTACTTCTCATATACCACGCGAAACGCGACATAATTATTATGCCATCTAGACTCGAGCATACTGCTCTGAAATATCGCAACCAGATTTTACATTTTAGCCGACCGGCTGCCAAGATCATTCTTTTGCGGCAACATATCAGGACTAGCGCGCAGTAAAGCCCTGAAGAAAAAATAACAAAAACTACTAAAGACTGGCGTCAAAGGTACTGATAACATGAGCATTTATCTGCATAGCGAGCATGTAGCTTTCAAATGTGCGGCACGGATGCAGCAGTGACGCTATTTCTTGTCGTGCGCTCTAGCTTACGATTGGCCGGTGCTTCCCCGCAAAACGTATTTCAGTTCGGAGGGCAGTACAAGGGGGCTCGGTATAGCAAAATGGCACCACGTGTTCCGGTGGAAGATTGCAAGCTTATAACGAGAGTTTTCCTGGAGGGGCTGCCGCAGCGAGTCATATGCCAACGGACGGGCCGATCGAAGACCGCGGTGAGCCGCATAATTCGTTCCTTTCGAGACGAAGGAAGGATTGCGGATGCCCAGAGGCCTGGCCGACCAAGGGTGATGCAAAACGTCGAGGACGAACTCATTGTTGCGGCAGTTGTCGCAGACCCCTTTCTGAATGCGAGGGAAATCCGTGACGAGTTGTCTTTGGAAGTGTCGACGCCGACAATACGCCGGCGTTTGAAGGAAGCCGGGCTTTCCAATTGTGTGGCTGCGAAAAAGCCGTTCCTGACTGGGCGACAATGCCAGCAGCGGCTGCAATTTGCACAGGAACACCAACATTGGAGCCAAGAAGAGTGGGGCACTGTGATTTTTTCGGACGAATCTACCTTTTGTACTCGCTGGGACCAGCAGCAGCGGGTATGGAGGCCCTTGAAATCGATGTAACGGCTCCTCTCACTTTCTCAGTGCCACATCGTTTACTTATTTGGAAATGGCGAAAGCTTGCGTGGATTAACTGTTCCAAAAAAGTTTAAGAAATTCTTTCTGTGAAGTCTTTTTGGTAATGTCAGTTTATGTCTAAGTACTGACGGTGCAAGGTAATTTGGAATAATTTCATGTTAGCATCATATCTAATGCATGCTTTTCAGGCTGTCTGCATGAAATAATACACAACGCGTGTCGTAACCTTTATCATGGTCCGCTACATTTTTTATGTTTTTAGGCTGTAAATCCGGTCTCTTCTAAATTTTCGGGTACAACCCGGACTATATCCACAGTGTCTTTTCAAGCGGCCGCTGCGCAGTCTCTGTGTGGGGAGCCATGAGCCGGGAGGGGCTAGGACCTCTTGTCCGCATTGAAGGGAGCTTCACGGCGTCGTGCTACAGTGCGCTACTACAAGACACAATGATCCCCTACGTGCTCGATGGGCCTTTCCCCGACGGGTGCTTTATCTTTCAGCAGGACAGAAGCCCCGTGCACATGGCACGTCAGGCGACCACCCTGCTGGAAGATCTGGGCGTACGCACTCTGCAGTGGCCTACGAACGGTGCGGATGCAAATCCGATCGAGAATGTGTGGGGGGTCATGAAGTCGCGCCTCTCCAGACGCCACTTGTCAGGAGGCACAGCGGACGCGCTCTGGACCGCCATTCGGGAAGAATGGGACAGCCTTCGAGCAAACCACGAGTTTGTGGTTTCACTTTACAAGTCGATGCCAAAAAGGATGAGCGACATCATTTCTGCAGGCGGCCACTTCACCGAAGTTGGGTAATGGGAAGAAGCACAGCAGCGTACTTCACAGATGCTTTTTCTCATTGCTGGCCTTGAGCGGTCCTTTGATTTTTAGCTGGTGTAGAATACCGGCTGTCATTTTGGTTATTTTTTGTAAAACCCACAACCAGGCTGGTCTTTTCTCCTGTTTTCCCTTGTTTAATTGTTTCAGAACGTGTGCAAGGCGAAGTCTCATCACACCTTCATAAAATAAATTATTTCGCTCTTCAGTTAGTATGCTGTTTTGGTGTGATCATTCTTAGTTAACAACCAACTGCATGTTTTACGAAAAAATATCGAAACTCGTTCCACCGATTGTGATTGACACCTACTGAACAAGCGCGGAGCCGCAGTTACAACCGTTTTCTCCAATACATGGCAATCTCCATCCGTAGATTGCGTTATCATGACAGAAAACTAATTCTGCATCGTTGACAACTTCACTCCCTAATTACGACAAGTAAACGAAACTCGGCATAGCGGTATAGTTGACTTATCAGCAAATTTTATTAGAATTGGTTTTTGGATACATTTAATAACACATGAGTTAAAAAGGGTCATGGTTTGGGCCTGTTCGTGATGCATAATGGGAACTGAAAGCGGAAATGAGACACAGACAAAGAAAGGAGACAGTAGGACGAGCACTCCTGTTGTCTCGTTCCGTTGTCTCCTTTCTTTGCCTGTGTCTCATTCGCGCTTTCAGTTCCCATTAAACATGAGTTAAAGCCGTTTTCTTTAATCATACTCCCTCCATAGATTTTCGTGCTTCGCTGCGCAACAAGCTGTGTGGGAAAGCCATCTTAGAAAACCCAAGCTTCCGCCGATCTTCATAAAGTCGGCTTTACCTGTAAACACAAACGCATTGCTGGGAACTCCGGAGGTAGCGTAAAACGATACAAAGCAGGCTGTAGTCAAGCCCAGCCCAAGAACATCGCCGCTGTTAGGAATGCCGAAATGGGAGAGCATATGTGGGGAACAATTTTGTCGCCGGGAGACGGGCAATATTAGTTATCTGTCAGAGCAGGGCAGAGCGAGCAACGCACGTTCACCCTCGCCCTCGGCCGCTGAAGCGTGTGCGAGGAAGACGGGTTGAGCAAAGAAAGTGACCCCTGGCGCCAAGCGCTGAATGTGACCAGCGTTGCCGTTTGAAGCGAAGGAAAAGACAGGCTTGCGAGCGTGGTTGGACGCGCACGCGCACATCGGTGTCTCGACACCAGAAGTGCAACGTCAGATGTCGCGGGGATGCATTTTGCCACGCGCTCGCGTGCCCCGGCTTATTTTGACGTGGGGTGTACATACATTGTGCGCGCCACGTAACCCTGTGAAATGTATCTTCGCTATGTATTCTTTGACTGTAACCGCTCGCGTTGTACTTGACGTCTATTGGCCTGCGTAACAGCCTATAAAAGTGAAGGAGCAATATAGAAATTTGTGCTTTAATAGATTTCTACCTCTTCCTCCTCTTATCCACGATCTTGTGTTTCTCACCTTTCCACTTTCTTCAACGTCTCTTTTTATATTCAATTCCTAAGTGCAGGATAGCCCACAGGAAATGTCTTTTCGTAACCACCCCAGCCTTTCTTCCCTCTTCTTTAATGATTTTTCCCTAATCTCTTACCGGGGCTGGAAGACACATGTTCAATTAAAGAATAAACCAATAAACGGTCATTATATATTTTCAAGCCACACATCTGCGCTTCTTATGACTGAATACTAAAAAAAAACTCGCCCGGGTTAGGCGTATCCTACCGATAATAATACCAAGGCATTCTCCGATAGTCAATGCAGATAACACGCGTGCACAACAAGTGTTCATACTTTCTTCGTCCTTCATGCCCTAAAGGCGAGTGAAGTGGCTCTTGCTTTTGCTCCTTTTCTCGTCCGAGCTTTTTCCCTCGGGGGACCTCGGAGCCGAAGTGCCCGACCCGGATTTGTCGCAGTTTGAACCCAGCGTCGACGCTGCAATTTATGTCCAGGGGCAGACGCTTGCTTCCTCACTTTTCTTTCTTTCTATACCGGTCGTATTGCTTCATGGCCTCAAGAGAGCGAGCGGCTGCTTGTACCCCTCCCGTTCACTTTGAAGGGGCTGGAAGCGCGGTGTCGAGGGTATGGAATATTTTAAAGATATGATTTTAAAGTCAGACTTTCAAGATATAAACTTTGAGACTCTCGCAAATATTTATCCCTTGATGCACTGGCATAATCTGAGTCTGTACCTTTAGTAGATAGACCACAAGCGATAACTTGGATATCGCCATCCAAACCTTGACCCGATTTTGGAGATGCTTGTGTAATTACACTACCCAGCCTCTGCACAGACACCCCCAGTTGAAATACCTCTGGCGACTACTTATTTTGGAGGCCTCTAATTTTTTAAAGCACAGCTTTCTAGCTCTATCAGCCAAAGGTTCTTTCGTGGCATGCGGGACAAGGAACTCACGGAGCACAGTGTATATGGCGCCGCGAAGGGTCACCCAGCGTTCCCAGCGCAGGTGCTTGCTCACCGCGGTGACGAATTTGTCGTCTGCTTTAGCGACGGTTGCTTTGGGCCTGGTTTTCATTCAGCGTCTGGGCAAGGGGAGGGCGCTTTAAAGGCGACACATAAAACAAGAGTGCCGGGAGGCAGTGAGAGAAAAGACGCATTAGCGTGCGTGCCGCCCTCCTGCTCACCGTTCGAAAGACGTTTCTGTCCGTTTTGTTTCCACCGACCCACGTTCGTTCGGGGCGCCACCCTCGCGAATCCCAGGTAACCGCTGGGGAGGGGATGGGGAGGGCGCTCTTTGGCGCGAATCCCATCTAACGGCCAGCAGAATCCCTGGTTTCACTCTTTGTAGAGCCACGTGTGTGAATTCAAGTGACGCAACATAGGCAATAATTGTGGGTGTTTAAAGTTTTGCGTTCCAACCACCTTCATAGCATGGATTGGAGCCATTTTTTCCCTCTCCCTCTCTCTCACACAAGCACGCGCAGACAGACAGACAAATAGACAGACAGACCACACTTTTTGCGTTCACATAGACCAATAAAAATGAAGGAAGCTCATACTAACGCGTAATTCTTGAAGGTAGCGAAGCTTCAGGCAACATTCACGACCATCACGATGGTTTAAGTGCACGATTGCAGCCGATTTGCTTCTTCGTAGCTACCGCCATGGCCTTGACGCCATCATTCTTGGTATAAGTATGAGCTTACACGTGGTAATTACACGTGGTAGAACCCTAGACGAAGTAAACCTAAAGGAAGCACACTCAAGCCCCACACCAACCATCGTTGCGTACGTGTCATTTTATTGCGTATCCATCTTTGCCTACTACCCACACAGCCAAGACCGTATAGCGCCCTGCATTTGAACAAAAATGCAGAATTGGCGGTAGAAGCACGTTTAACCGTTATAAGAGCGTAAATAGAGATAATTGGTTCAACAGAATTTGGAGAAATGAAAAACTAAGACGAATACAAATAGGAAAAGTTTTTTAAAAATGAACTGACGAAATAAAAAATATGCATCTTGTACGCCTAAAAAATCACATTCCATATGTACGCCCATACGCCTAACGTTTTTATAATTGTATTAATAATTTTATTTTTATTATGGTATTATTAATTTTTATATACGACTAAAAATCACTATACGCCATAAAGAAACCCTGCAACACTTTTTCAACTTTTTCTCTTAATCATAAATGCTTTCCGAACGCAGTACCTCAGCCAAAAATTACTGCTCTATGCCCGTCAGATAACTTGGAAAGCCGCTCAATGTTTTTTGCATTTTTTTTCCCGAGTCTTGGTGTACTTTGAGCGTTCAAATTACGTTATGACAGCAGTGTAGCTGCTGTTGGCCGCTTCTTTTCAGTTGCAGCAATAAACGCATTCAATGGCAACTTTAGACAAAGCCACAAAGCAAATCAGAAACGGAAGGCGAATAGTTCTGCTGTGGCGAGCAAATCACGCAGTGCCGCTCCGTGTTGTTGATAACTATAGCTTTGACGATGCTCCCAGACGTGAAGGAAAGAGTGAAAACGCTTATCGGAAGTGTTGCAGTCTTTTTAATGCAAAATTCGTGCGCAGCGCGAACTGCAGGCTTCTCGGTCATGACGCAGATCTGCTGCATCTCAGGAAGTGATCGCGTGATCAGCGAATGCACGGCAGTGGTGGTGAAAAGATATATTGAACTCATTTGTTGGTAGAAGCTTCAGCATCGATGAGTGGAATTCTCAGTCCAGGACTCCGATGGCGGACGCTATCTGACAGGCCCGCTGGATCAGCCGTTGCTGTTCTTGCGGCGCAGTGCTGGACAGAGCAGCCTCCCAGGAGGAGAGGGTGGGGATGCGTACGGCGCGCGCTGCAATGCCGTTATCTCGCAGCGCTTCGCTGCCGCCGAGCGTGCCGTTGCAAATCGGGTGGGAACATTCCGCGCAAATGTCACGTGGTTTGGATGAGCCCCAAATGCTCCTTTTTTATGTAGTACGAAATCGTACTATTACGAGCAATATGAAAGGGAACACAGGAACGCATAGAAAACACCCTCAGACCCAGCTATGCGTGATACGCAGCGGCCGCCGTCGGAAACAAAGTGGAAAGGGGGACGCTGTTCTAACAACTGTTCCCATTCCCGCCGTGCGTCTTATCGGCTCTGCGACGATA
Source organism: Haemaphysalis longicornis (assembly GCF_048455015.1). Taxonomy (NCBI): domain Eukaryota; kingdom Metazoa; phylum Arthropoda; class Arachnida; order Ixodida; family Ixodidae; genus Haemaphysalis; species Haemaphysalis longicornis. The sequence goes on along the minus strand of NW_027526361.1, from coordinate 45,534,841 downwards.
CCATATTATCGGCGAAATGACGTTAGCTGCTGCTTTGTAGAAATCCCAGCGTGGTGGGAGTGCCAACAGTTGGTGGAAGAGCGCCCTCCTTCCCCCTTTGATTTTAACAGCGCCATCCGCGTTTCGCTCCGAGTCTGTTTCGAGGCTGTTTGCCACGCGTTCCTGTGTTCCCTTTCATATTGCTCACAATAGTACATGGTAAGCCGTGCTTCAGAATCATGCATCTTCTCCGTGTTTTAGATGCAACGCATCTCTTTAACTCGCCTTGTCGCGCGTTGTCGCGGCGTAGTCCGCATCCCTCCCCCATTCTCCTCGCCGCGGCAGCTGCGCGCTCCGCCGCTCTCACCGCAGCGCCATCTGTGCGTCAGGGCGGTAAGCGCGCAGCTTGCCCTCGGCTGCGCTCGCTCGCGTCGCCGTGCCAGCTGTGGGTTAGCGCACAGCTTGCGCTCGGTTAAAAAATTTACACCCTCTTCCCGCGAGGGAAACCATGGAGTAGATGCGACGCATCGGGGGTGAACATGCTGCGTAAATAGGATACACAACAACAGCAATCCACCCGCTGACATCGCTAACATAACGGAAACGCAACGGCAACCCCCGATGCGTCGCATCTACCCCATGGTTCCCCTCGCGGGAAGATGGTGTAAATTTTTCAGGGCTCTGCTGGAAGCACAGACAGGAAAGAACACTCCCCCCAGAAGCTCGTGGCTGCTTCTCAGGCCTTTGACAAATGATACCGCTGATGAACGGCTTCGGGGTGGGCAGATACACGCTCGTTGTAGAGGCTGCGCAAGAGGCATGATGGCCTTTAGAGCTACATGTATTTATTCAGGGAGTGCAAAACTACTACTTTGAGAGCCGTCGAAAAATGACAGATGATGCATCAGAACCAGACGCGATGTGCAAAGAATTCGACTACGATCTCTATGCTTTCGGCTGCAACATTTGCGTGTTTCATTTTTTTGTAAGCTATTTTTTTCTTTCAACATTTCCCGGCAACATACGAAACAGTTGGTGCGGAATGAGTGTTTGATTTTCCTGCTGTGTTGCAAGGGGAATAGATGGTGCACTGAATACCATGCATAGATCCTGCTTGTACCGTGCCCCTCGAATTTAGGCAGTGTCGTGTTGTTGGAAGCTTGAAGGCATTGCGAAGTAAGCTTGGGAATTGTAGTTAACGCACAGTAAGGAACACATTGAAGTTGCAAGGAAAAGTGGCGCTCATCAATTTCTGGTGAGAGTATGGTCCACCAACTCGGACAGCACTTTTATTGCAGACGAACAATTATTTCGAGGCTCTTAGCCTGCTCACGTGCCTTGAAAGTGAAAGCACTATGACTTCTTCAGACGGTGTACGTATCAAAGCCTTCTTTAATGCTTCGCCGTGTTTGAAGTTGTTTTTTCACTTTTGTTTTTCGTCTTTTGGGGCGAAATATTACAACGGGCAGGATGGCGACGTTTCACGCAACGCTTTCCCCAGAAAAAAAGTTATACGTGCCTGGGGTGCATCTGCTTTACTCCCGTTACGTGTTGGTCACCTATCACGCAACATGACGCCAACGGCGCATGCACTATGTTAACTCTAACTCCGCCAAAAAGTTAACTAAGAGTAGCGTCATTCCAAAAAAAAAACATTTAGCTGACTAATTCACCATCCTAAACGTGGCTGCAATTCTTCCATTGCATCATTTAAACATTTAGAAATGACACTGTAAACGACGAAGAAACACACAAAAATATTTATGGCAAACGCCCAAAATTCCGAAGAGCATTGTGCGGCTTTTTTTTTTCTGCGCGAAATAAAAACAATGCCCATTAGCTCAGTGGTCTTTAGCGTTGTGCGTCGAATTTCCGGCCTTTTACTGATTCTACTTGCCTGGCTTTCATATCACCTACCAATCAGCGTTGGCACGATCAGCTAGTCAGCATTAACAAATTCAAGGTGGTTGCTAGGCGGCCCACATGGCTTCTAGTTTAAGTGTTCTAAGAGCATAACGAGCTTAGTCGTGCCACTTTATTTAACCATGTGTTCAGGGTAGGGGGTGGCGGAAGTCCAAAGGGCCGGCGACGTTCAGAGATTTGGCCGTGACGGTTTTTTTGGTTGCCAGGTGAGAGCTCCCCAGAGCCTGCGTCCAGTGAGAGCGGGAGGGCAAAGAGAGAAAGGGGTCTCGCCGACACCCACAAAAGGAGTGGAGGGCACCCTAGCGTCCCGGGATGCCACTGCCTTCAACGAGGCCCACCCCGTTCTGGCCCGCATGGTGCAGACGATGCACCTGCAGCGCCAACATGTAGGACCTTCTGTTCCCGAAGGGGCCTGCGGCAACCGAACGGGAAGACTTCGCCCATCCACTCCATTACCTGGCGACGACCGGCCTCACGCAGCGGCTGTAGCCCGGACTGCAGTGACTGACTGATGTGCCCGGACTGACAGCACTGTCTCTTATTTGTTATCATCTCTTTATGGCTTTCTCTCCTTCTCTCTCTCACACACTCTCCCTCTACTTTATCTTTTCACTCCACCTCTACTCTCCTTCGCCCGCACTGGGTTGTATGCAGGTGAGCTCCGTGCCGAGCTCAAAAATATCCCCAGTGCACTTTCTTTCCTTTTTCTTTCCCACAGACCACAACCACCAGTTGAAGAGTGTATCTACTGCGCCACGTAAGGGGCAGTGAGGGGAGGGGAATTTGTGTGGGTGGGTGTGCACAAGGAGAGTGCGGGGTGGGAAAGCGTGGGTTTACAAGAGCCGCCGCCACATGTGCGCTGCCGGCGAAGAAAGTGAAGGGTGCGGGGGAGGTTAGGTTCCTGCGTAGGAGGCGGCGACGTTGAGTTATATCCCTGTATGTGAGAAGCATCAAGTGGGGTATTTTTGGGATGCCATGTGTAGGCGTGAAAGAAACGGCAGTACGCAATATCAGAACTCGGGCGTGTGGGTGTGTCGTCTCATCGCAACCTACTCCGATGGGGGTCGGTGTCCAAAACAGCATCATGGGGTGGGCAGGGCGATACTGAAGAAGAATTTTGAGTTCAGCAACGGAACTGATGCCCTTTACTATACCCAATTTCGCATGGCAGTTTGGGAGTCAACCGCTTCTCCTATCACATATGCCCTTATCGCATAGGCTCGCTCATGTTCGGGCACCCCACGCCACACAGTTTCGGGCCCTTTTCTCCCACTCTTCTCCACTTTTCCCCAACTCTTTTTTTTACTTCTGATCCTGTACATTATTGTTAACCCAAACCGCATCGCTGTAGGAGAACCACAACGTAGTCGAAGTCCCGACGACCTTCCAAGTGCAAGACACGTCACACCCCTCCTGACAGCCGGGAGAAGAATGAAAAGCCAATCCTGACATAGTACGTAAATATCTTCAAACAGCTTGCGGAACACAATAACTGCTCCGTGCAAAGCAAACAGCTAACGCAAGAGGCAATCGCCAAAATGATATGACCTTAAGGAGGCTGCTCACGCAGAAGCTAGTCATGGATGCTGCAGAAAACGGCCGTTAGTTTTGCACCGTACGAAGGTCACAAGCGTAGCCTAAATAGCATTGAGGTAAATACATCAAGAAGACAGCTGTTCGCTGCCGAGGTTGTGCACGAAATTGCAGGAATTCGACGTATTTTGAATCAGTTTGCCACTAACAAGCACGCTTCAACCTTTGTCAATTTTATGTGGCGCGTAACTCAACTCGATCAGGCAATTTATTAGGGTTTGTTATATTACTCACAGTTTAAAACTTTACATGTAGAGTTTTCCTATACAGCATTCCTATTCCTATACAGCACTCGATTCCTATACAGCACTCCATGTGTTCATCGTGTACTCGCCTTATAAAAGTGGCTCCAGACAAACGGTGCCTTTGAAAAACCATCATTAAGAAAATTTCCGATCTCTTTGGCGGCCACAACAGCCACCTTGTGTTACCAAATGAATGAAGAGGAGACAGCCTTACCATTCCGCGCCCGGACCAACTCAGCGCAGACACTGGCGTGGCTTCATAAGCTGAACCTTATCCCCTCACCTCTGTGCCCGCCGTGTGGCGTAACGCGTGACCTCGGACATTTTTTATGGACTGCGGGGAGCATGCGACGGAGTGATCAGCTCTGTTTAAAAAACTTCGAAGGAGAGCGTCTCCGCATACCTCTTTGGACGATGTATTTTTCCCTAAAGGCCACTGGATCACAAGGAAAGATATTTTTCGCCTGATCCTCCGGTTTTTGAGGGACACAAACCTCAGTGACCCCTGGTAATTTCCCGCGCATAGCGGTGAAAAGGCAATGATCTGGTGAGCGATTCCCGGCGTAGGACTCACGGCAAGCTCCGTCCGTTAATAATGATCATCACCACAATGATGCCTGATATTGCACTGGTTTAGTTTTTTTTTTTAATACAAAGATTACCTAAAATTTTCACGACGCAATCTTTCACCATGCTAGATTTTGTAATATTTAAAAGGGACTTTCTTGAGCGTTTTCAGGAAATACGCTTGTGGTTTGTGAGAAATAAAGTCTAGAGGCGTAGCTTCAACAATCACGCCGCACGTAGAAAATGCACCCCGAAACTCCCAGGCGAGTGCTGGTCTCTGTAAGCTATTTTAAAAGGAGATAACACCGGCAAAAAAAAAAAAAAAAACAACAGAGAACGCAAATTGAATTCATTGGGCAAGCTTAAAGTCCACAAAGGTGAGAAGAGGCAAGATTCCGCGCATTAAAAAACAAATAGCAGCTCCGCCCTCATTCCCAGCATGTCACCCTTTAAATCACCCGAACGAGGTGATCACACAAGACGGTTAGACGAATCGGGGCTCAGTTTATGCTGCCGGCAACAAATTTAGAGCTTTTAAGCAGCTTCTGATGCGGTGTTTTTTTTTTTTTTTTTTCAAACCGCTATTGGAATAATGTAATCTCAGAAACGCGAAGATGCGAGGCAGCATCTCTTGTAAATCTCTGGAGGAAGCATGGGAAATTGCTCAAACGTGATCCTTGAACGGTTTTTTTCTCGTATTTCAGCTTTGCAGGCTTTTCTTACTGACGACACGATGTCCATGCGCCCAAGTATCTGTTCTCCTTCCCTCCCGCCCTCCCTCCCTATATTTCTCGCGGGTCACTCAGGCAGTCTCTTTGTTTGTGTTTGGTGCATTTTGAGATGTCAAAAGAAGAATAAGAAAGACCACTCTCGATAACCAATAGAGGTACAACCGATACAAATTTTCGATTTCCGTGTGTGTACAGCTTTCTCGGGTGTGAAACCTGACATTTATGTGATGCCAACTTTGTTGCATCCGTTATGGGACGCTTACAAACAAAAAAATGAAAATAAACATTGGAACTCCACAAAAGCGCGTTAGAGCAGGTAGGCATCACAATTGCGATAACCTCATTTTAATTGACAGGCACGTCGGGAGTTTGGTGCCTGACATCTGAGAAATTCAGAGTAATGAAACCAGCCACCCCCGTTTATTTCAGAAAACGGCATTTTTCGTAAGGAACCGTTGGTTCTGTACATATCGTGCTGGACTCGTGGGTCATTTTAACTGTGCGAAGCAACCTCTGGTGTCTATCATTAGAGCGAGCAAAGCGAAAATAAAAAGCAGACACCTAATGATTCGAAGCTGGTTATTGAATAATCGGCCACAGAGGCTTTGGGTAACCTAGTTTCATCGTCTAGGATGACCAAAGTCGGTATTACGTTGAACGGCGGATTCATCACCTTAGCGAATGGAAAAAAAGAATAGCAGTTCGGGTCGCTGATAACACCATCGTTGTCGTTTAAAAGGCGCGTAAACAGTACGTGCAGAGGCTGGCAGCCTCTCACGCCATGCGCGCTATCGGCCTAAGCTGTGTGTCGACATCACATAACGACAGCAGCGCTGTTGCAGGCTGTCGGCCCGGCCTATCGTTTACTTCACTTCCTATCGCGTAAGGCATAGTTCTGTTCATGCTCTGCACTTTTAACGAAGGGCTTGTCATTCTCTTGGGGCACATCGAGCTTATACGATAGCAGAATATTTTCCATTGGTGGTCAACTTTCCGCGGATAAACGTTTCAGACGTTCCGCTGCGCTACTTTGTTAGGGTCTCTGTTCTGCATGCATGCGGGGGTATTAGCATAGGCATGGATGATGGAGGACTAGGAGACGCAGTGTGAAATTTCGTGTTGTGTGGATGTTTTCGGTAATCCGTATATTCAAAGCTCCCTTTAACACATCTACAACCTTTCTAAGTCAGAAATAACGAAGCATCGCTGAGGGGCAGCTCTCACACTAATCTGGAATTCGCTACGTGAGTCTGTTAGCCAAGCTCGTAAAGTGTGATCGCCATTGTATGAGATATTTATGCGTTTATTAAGCAGAGAAGGCTGTGAAAAAATTGGCCGACGATTACGATACTCTAAATTACAAAATTTGAGCGCACAGCGAACTGTCACCTTGTCGAAGACAGCGCATAGCTGCTGCGTGTCAGGAAGTTATCTCGTCCTCAGCAAACGCCCGACGGCGTGCGCTTTACTCTGGCGTTATCTTGTAGGTAGTTCGTTAGCTCCGGGGAGCATGTCTCGCGCAGCCTGACCATGCCCCCCCCCCCCCCTTCCTTTCACACCGTCGAGACCGACGCCCAGTAACGACGCAAAACCACAGGAGCGCGGGCTTAAGAGCTGCGCTTTGAAGTTGCGTGAATGGTTCAATTTCAATTTTCAATTTTGAACTTTATTTACCAAGAAGGGAATACATTTTGATTTGCAATACATCATCTGGGCCCATAGCAACCTTGCTAGTGGCGGGCCCATGCAATAAATACATCGTATTGTAGCAACTCAGCCTTTAAAGTAACTCAATACGGACAACAAAACAAAAGCGGTCGTCAGAACCGTAACACACCGTACACATCAATGTACTTAAACATAGCACATATACAATCATACATGCGCATGCATACAAGTGCAGATACTCATACATAGACATATATATATGCTCACGTGAAAGAGAAGCAACAGCAAATCTAGTCTCGCAGCTGAATGTAGCCCATATGTTGTCCAGGACCAATCATTTGAAAAGAGAATATACATGTTTTACAGGTGGTAAACTTAGTTACATGGAGGATATGGAGGAGGTTGATGGAGGAGGTTGATATGGACGTAGCAGGAATGAAGTAGCACATAAAAAATACCGCCCATTTTGCATCTAATTGTGGGTACATTTTATGCGGTGTTCATTTGTTTCTTTTAAAGACTCGTTGCGATGAAGAACAATTGCACAATATAAACAGAAATACCCCTGAAAAGACACGCTATTATTCTTCAAGAAACTTCAGAAAGGGCCTCTTTAAAGGAAAGTGGTTTCTTGATTGATTGATTGATTGATTGATTGATTGATTGATTGATTGATTGATTGATTGATTGATTGATTGATTGATTGATTGATTGATTGATTGATTGATTGATTGTGGGGGTTTAACGTGCCGACGCAACGCAGGCGATGAGGCGCGCCGTAGTGGAGGGCTCCGGATTAATTTTGACCACCTGGGGATCTATAACGTGCGCCGAAATCTCGCACACACGGGCGTTTTTGCTTTTCGCCTCCATCAGAAAAGCGGCCGCCGCGGCCGGGAATCGAACCCGCGACCTCGTGCTCAGCAGCGCAACGCCTTAGCCACTGAGCCACCGCGGCGGGTAAAGTGTTTTCTTGGGGCATTAGTGTACCGTACATCAATCATTCGTTCCTATACCTTCCTTTGTGTTTCTTTTCTCTCAGTGGGTCAATTGGAAATGTATGACATGTGCATTATTGAGCGCAACACTTTGCCATAGTTTTTCCCTGTATAGCTGTGTTCTTTCGTAGCGTGAGCTACACTGGCCGAGGTTGAGCAGCTTCGCGTGGCTCCTGGAGGGCCGTGCTGCGCAAGCGCGGCACGTGGTGGCCTGGTCCTATTGATGATCATGCGAGGAATGGCCGGGTGTGGAACCGATGGCTCGTGCGTCGCAGCAACACCGGCGTGCGCCTGTGGAACCAGCTTAGCTCTGGGGCGATTGGTGACGCTGCGCCGGAGCCGCTTGATGAATGTATGCGTGTCACATAATGCCTATACCGTGTGTGTGTGTCATTGAAGCGGCAGTAAGCATGATAATCAAGCTAATCCTAGGCAACCAGGAAAGCTAAGAATAACCAGCTGTATCTTAGCTCACGCTACGTATACCCTGGCATAGCCGAGCTAAGCCACTGCTAATCTTTTTGTTGTAGGTTACAGCGCTGAGTTGAATTTTCTGGATGGAGATTTAAAAGACTTCTTCTCGCACTATTAGGGTAATTTTGCTGAATGATGTATGCATGCTTCAATGCAAACTCTACTGGGTGAACTAGAGAATTTTATTTTTGTGACCTACCCCCACCCCTTGTTTTCTTTATATATCTTGCAGATGCTAACAGCATTTTAGCAGGTATAAGCTTCAGACGTTCAAGTTTCTAGTTGATAATTTCAAATTTCTCAGAAGTGTCTTACAGTCAACAGATCAAAGAACCACATCTTTTATAAGCACTTGTACTTTACTGCCACGGAAAGCGTGTAATAAAAGTAAAGTAAAATAAAGTAAAAAATAAATAAAAGAAAAAAAGAACAAAATACAGTTATAAATAAAGTAATAGAGTAAAAAATGCTGCTTTCCACAGCAGTTTTTCGCGCTCGAATAAAAGGCAAAATGCTATTCAAACAAAGGGCAAACATTTTGTTGGTACATTTTCGCAAAGACTGCACGTTTTTCCGCCAACCTAAAAAGTACCGGAACCCGCTTAGTTGTTTCTCTAGGAGAGGACGCATTCGGCCGGTCGGTGCTTGATAGCATCAACGTAACGTGGATATAAAGAAAGCCAACTCACAGAAGGGGAAACTTCCTTCTCCTAGAAACAAAAGCGGGGCGTCACGAGCTAAGGGATGCATTCTCTGTTGTTGAGCTGTTAGTCTGCTTCGTTGCCTTATAAGAGATTTGTTCGGCGAGAAAAGGAGTGGCATTTCTCCGTTACTGCCTGTAACCTTGTCTCCAGTTTCTGCGAGTATTTTTATCTCTATTTTATTACATCTGAACTGTTGAAAGTGCCGCCCCAGCCATTTCAAACCCGGCCTCCCAAATTGGGTGAGCTGAGTCTAGTTCTGTTGCTGCGTTTGTTGTTTTCTTTTTCGATTTGTACGTTCTCTCAGAAACGCAATTCGAAACCTCCGGGATTTTCGATTCTCGCGTTTACTGGAGCTTCTGTGGATTGTGACAAAACAAAAAAAAGCGGCTAACTGTCCATACGGGTTCCAACTGCCCGTGTATACTCGTGCGAAGAACACACGCAATTTAAGGGAAAATGAAATGATATGTAAATAGCATAAACATGCAGCTCGATGTCCTTAAATCTCCATGCCGCCTTTCTAGCTGGTGAATTATTGGAGAAACTGGGGTTCATATATGCTGAATAAGCCTAATGACACAAAGAAAGACTGACAAATCGATTAGTGAAAACATCTGGGCCTAACAGCGTGAGCCAGGGACGCATGAAGGAAAGAGTGTTAATTAAATGTACTGCAGAATTATTCTGCTGCTTTCATGAGAAAGATAAAAAATAACCAGTTCCCGAACAAAGTTTCTTTCATTGCACAAATAAGCTGAAGCCAGAACGTAATTACAACCATATGATAAGCAAGACAGAACATTAGGATTGTGATGCACAGGGCCTTGGGATTCTATACACGAAATGTACAAGAACATAATACACGGATTCTAGAGACAAAAAAAAAGCTTCCATGGATCGGTGCTTCACAGCATTTCCTTTACGCATCCGCACGTTTTCGTTAAATTTCTGATGAGTTCGCGTGCTAACAATTCCAATAAAATAAAACCATCACGAGTTATCTTTTTAACATTGCAAACATCCAGAAAATCTGTGGCTTAACTTCTAATAAACAGAATCAGGATCTCGCACAAAGCGGGAAAATTTCTCTATAATAAAGTGTCTGTACCTCCCAAATACCATTTTAAACACTTTTCAAAAGACAGTTTCTTAGAAGATTTTTAAAATTTTTATATCACCGGCAACTGTATGCCTCTTTCAAAGTCGGTGGGGTTTTACATGGTGCAAGTTTGCAGAGGATGTCAAGAAACAAGTTTTTTCCCTCTAACGCTGTTTCGGGAGAAGGCTGTAAGCGTTGCCACATTTCTTCCCGACAAACGATGTCATAGGTCTGTAGAGAGCGATCATAGCTAACGGCCTCACAGCGACCGACCGCGGTCAACCGCGACTGCACACGCTTGCTTCAAAGAATGACGCTTTGCTTGAACAGAGCGATGCCCCACAGAACCGAGCGAAATAGAGAGATTCCTCGTCCAGCCAAGCGAGCCTCGCGAAAAGCCAACGTCTTTTCACGTACTTCAATTGGCTCCCAACGAGCCTTCTACAACGGCGGCAACAGAAATAGCGAATTCAGGAACCATTGAGAAAGGGTGAACAGAAATGGAAAGCAAAGAAAGCGGAGGCGCTGGCAAGAAAACGCCGCAGCGGCTGAGCGCAAGCACAAAACGAATAACTGGACGCAGTCATTCGGAAAGTCCGCTGGCAAGAATGCCTCCTTTACTCCTGTCTTCTGGGCTGTTTAGAACGATTTTGTCTGCAGGGTCACTGGATGGTCGTTTCCCACGGGAGAAGACAGCAAAGGCTTAGATATACATACATATATATATATATATATATATATATATATATATATATATATATATATATATATATATATATATATATATATATATATATATATATATAGAGAGAGAGAGAGAGAGAGAATCAGAATAGGAAATGAGGGGCTCGTTTCTGTGTTATATTTCTTATTTCTGTGTTATATATTTCTGTTATATATTTCTTATTTCTGTGTTATATATATATATATATATATATATATATATATATATATATATATATAATTGTAATTTTCCCTGAAGCAGACCAGGCCACTGGTCGAAACTGTCGAAATAAAGTATTTGTTAGTGTTTTCCAAGTGGTCGCACCCAAGTTTTTGAATATATATATATGTGTATATATTTGATCCAAAGCGCAGGTTCGCAACGATTGCGACTACCGCCGAACTCCCCCACCTCCGCTGAAGAGCTTGAGAAACACGGAGGTGGCAAAGGCGAGGCGAAGCCGAAGCCTGAGAGAGTACGGCAAATAAACTCCGCACAACGAGAAAATCAAAAACAACGCTGGAAAAATGGGGCACTGATAAATGATCACGATAAAGAGAACGGAATTCTTCTACCAGGTTCTCCTCTTTCCACCCTAACATTGCACTTGTGTATACCGAAAAAAAAAACCCAAGAGCAAAAACCCAGAAACCTTTTAACTATGACCTGAAATGCCAGGCTTCGTGCGGATTTACATTGGGAAGGAAGTTTCGTTACTAAAGGGTCAAATCGCCTGTCGTGAGTGTCTTCATCGTCGGGAGTGAGACACTCTTCTCTATATGCTTTCTCTTCAGTCTTGTGTAGGCAGCGCTACTTTGTGTGCAGCAGTGTTTGGTGACTTTCATGGTCATTATAATAGCAGGTGATCAGTGATTTACTTTTATTGGACCATGAAAGAAATTGCTGTCTCCAGCCGCTACTGGCCTAGTGAACACTTTCGCGTGAATTCCCCCAGCTAACGCTCCTGTTCGATGACATCTTGCATTGTTACCCAGGGCAGACGGCATATAACACAATAAAGTTGGGATGGCAACTTTCGAAGTAAGTATTTTTAATACACACAGTGGGTTAGCTTATTATCCGCAGGCAATGACTCTTAGGCCAAATGTCTGCATAGACAGGTGCCTTACCAACATTTTTCTCGGCATTTGGTATGGCTTTCTTCTGAGTTGTCTTCCAAATGCAAAGCCAGTGGGTGCGCTCTTCACAGGCGCTCAATAAAACTTTTTTTCGTGCATAAATTAAACATTCAAGTTTCTTTTTTTATCTTCGTAGAACGGCGGTTATTTTTGCCATCACGAAACAGAGGCAGCAAGTTAAAAATAAAAGAGGGAGGGTTGGGACCTTTTCGTTGTCGAGCCTTGCCTTTCTGCTTGAACATACTTTTAAAACCTAAACGAACAAGAAATTAGGTCTACAAAGAGAAAAAAAAAAGCCGATGCAGGGCAAACTGCAGTTATTTAAACAGTTTTCCAGCCTGTGTTCTTTGCGTTGTAGATTGTTTTTAACTTTACTTCTATATTTATTCACTCTACCGTTCGCTGTTATTCTCTGAACCAAAGGTTGCAAATAGATGCATGACCTGACTTTCTTCAATGCGTAGAAATCGAAGCATGCCACTGATGGTTCTATGTTACGCGATTCGCCAACCTGAAATCGAAAAGAGAACTTTTGCGTGGGGTGTGTGTACGTTGAAAGAAAATGATGCCTGCTTTGTGCCTGCCGGTGCTGGTTTGTGTAGTAGCCCTTCAATAAAACCTATCTACTGTAGCTGGTTCTGGGAACTCACTTTCTTCTCTGTTCTGAGCTCAGATGTCGCTGTTTTGTTGGATAGAAAGTAATACAGCCACAATAATAAGGTACTCAAGTTAAATGATTAACTCATTAACTCTCCTCGAATAGCCGCTCATCGTGCGTGGTATTGTGCATTCGTTTTCATACAGGCGCTGTGAGAGTGCATTGTTGTGCGTATTTCTTGCTCCCCCCCCCCCCCCCCCCTGCTACCAAGCCACGTATCGGCAATTCAGTACTGCGTACAGTTGGCAACATTATTGAGGGAAAATGGATTTAAGCGGGTGACGAGCAGCCTCTTGTGGCGATTTTCCAGTACCACGTGCTGCTCAGCGAACTGGATTTCGTTCGCGTGGAGCATAGGCTACGAAAGGTGCCCTGCTACATGCGGCAGTCCTGCAAGGACCTCCAGCACTTTGAAAGCCCCAACACAACATTCGGCAGCGTGCCTCCGACATCCTTAGTACATGAGGTTCGCCGATATGTCGATTTCGGTGCTATACCGGAGACTGAAAGCTAATAATAAGTTAGTCCGCAGCGGCAGACCGATGTTGTCCCGCACGCTGTACCATCACGACCAGCCGGAACAATGTCTGCGACACCGTCAACCGTTGCGGAGTGTCGAATTCTTACATAATAGTTTTAGATTATTTTGTTTTTACAGAGTTCTCCTTTGTGAAGCACATAAATAAGATACACTTGAGAACAATGCTAACACTGCCTCAAGTTTTAAAGAAATGCGTTGTCGATCGCCCAACCCGTGAGGAACCATGCGACGAGGCCACGCAGTTTGAGTATCAACTTGGGATGGGCGAATAGCGAACTGAGTATGAGAGCTATAACTTAACTTTCACGAATTAAATTTCAACCAACCATTCACTCGCCGAGTGCTCTTCACGGCCGCAGCTTCAACATAGCCGATCGATCAAATGAACAAATAATCAAAGAAAAAGGCCTAATATCCAAAAACAAGAAGAAAACTAGCAAGGCCGCTACTGTACTTGACGGTCTTAAGGCTTGCTGAATCTCGACGAGAAGCAAATACAGTACAGTGTATACGGTCGTCTGAAAATGTTCGAGTAAATACTTTTCAGCCAGTTTCGATGCAAGCGTTCACAATCTAACCATTAGAAGTGATGGAGTGTTCTGCATCAGTTTGTAAGCTACTCCTTCACCAAGTATGAAGCTCGTCTGCGGGATGGGGAGTGGCTAAGCGATGGGAAGAAGGTTTTTCTCGCGCGGTAAAGAGAAGAAAAGATCGCACATTACCGCTGAACGATCACTCATTTCACAAGCGATCACTCAGCTCGCAAACGATGCGGAGCTCACAAGGGACGCGTCTCGCGTGTATATCGGGCTCCAGCAGAAATAACACATGTGCATAACTTTGATGGCGAATAATTTTGAGAGAGCAGAGAAGGGCGCTAAACTTATCCCTTCGGATGCAACTTGTTGTGTACACAACAGCGCAAGAGTTCATGAACAAGAGCGCTGTTGGACGTGAACAATAAGCGCTCTTTTCACAATTAGAGTATCCGAGGAGAATGCTACGCGAGGTGTTTCGGCAAGCTGATGTATACGTCTGCAGGTGTATTGCTTGAGATGGTGTTGACACGAGAAATATTTTGGAGAGGTTTTCTCCGCACGCTTTGCCGACATCAATCGTAATGCTGCCCTTAATTTGAATGGTGATCTCCACTTGTACGAAAAAAAAAAAAAACAATTATAGCTGGCTCGGGGCTTTCTCTTTCTACAGAGAGGAAAATTATTGCGTTTATATATGAACAGAAAGAGCAAAAGATCATTTTAATGCATTTTCATGGATCTGTTGGCAGCTTGTTTTACTGCCATTTTTTCAGAGATGATGTTTTTTTATGGCGTGAAGGAATAAATAAACGCCAGAAAGCATGTTCAAACAGAACGTAAACAGCTCAGATAAGAGGCGAGAGCAGAATTCAACGCAAACAGGCAGCTCACCGGCCAATGTACATTAAACAGGGGAAATAAAAAAATATTCTGGTGCTACTGACGATGAAGGCCCTGCACAATGCTGGTCTTGATGCTTGAGGAATAAAGAAGGCACGCGACAAAGCAACAACGCTCTCAAGAACATGCGTTATAGGGAAAAGGTAGAAACTAAAAAAAAGGCAACTAATAACCTAAGGGAGACTCCTTGCGGCAGAGTTTTTTTTATGGAGGGCTGTAGTACATCAAACGCAGGAGGGTAAAGTATTTGTTCGTACCTAATATCTTGTTCGTACATAAAAAACAAGCCCATTTCCATGTCTTCAGCGGTTTAGGGCACAGGCAAAACATCTTCCTTGTGTCGGTTCGGGCAGCAGAGAATATCAGAAAATAGGGCCTCAGGGACAGGAAAGACGAAAACCAAAATGACGTGGCCCTGCCGACAGTCAATGTGCTCGCTGTGCTCGTTTGCTTGCTGCAGTGAGCAGAGGCATTCGAACGGCTGTTTACACGTTTCAAGTGCTCAGGAGAAGCTTATCAGCCAAGAAAAAGCAAGAACACAAAGAATTAGGCAAGAAGTTCTTTTAAAAGGTCCTTGAACTGCCTACATGGCGAAGTTAGCGCAGAATAGCGCAGGGGTTGCAGCATTGTACTGATGAAACCGCGCCTACAATGACAACCGAGTCATTGGTAACACTTCCGTCGCCGTTTCCTTCCTGTATTATGCTGACTTCGTAATCCTATTACTTCACTCCCTCTTCTTGCATGGCTATTATACGTTACCTGTTTTCCCCACGTATTGACGTCATCATTAGGCCATACCGCGCTCTGGATCGTTGTCCAATTCGCGAGTTGTTTACAGACTCAGAGTTAACTATACTGGTGTGAAAGCTGATAACTCGAAGAAGATAGGGGCCCTAAAGCTCAACGCTTAGTCTCACCGCAAGAAAGAATACGTAGCAGGTGAGCATGTAGTCGTCGTGGTAAGGGCGCGTTGTGTTGGTATATCCGTTAACCTCACTGGCAGATACAGGATCGGCTGGCCTTGCCACAGGTCCTTAAGTTGTAGGTGAATCGATACTGAGATTGGCCGTGCCCCTTAAAGGTCGTCACTGATTACCCGACGTCACTGATAACGTATCTGCAGCCGTACCGACGACGACCCGTACCTCAACCGGATATGTCGTTAACGCACTGCCGGCTAACGTCGGTAAGAAACACCGAATCGGAGATCGTCCTGACGCGCGTCTGCCATCGTTCGTTTGAGTACACGTGGGCGCCGAAGCTCCTAGGTACAGCTGGGACAACGCGTCCGCCCTAGATGGCAGCCAGCCAGTCCCATTGTGCCGCCAGGCGAAAGCTGCTTGAAGGGCGCCCCGTGTGCCTCCATGCCGCCTCACTGCGGTGAGCCAACGACAACAGCGCCGTGGGTGGACTCTTCCTTCACTTATTCCTCCCTGCCGCCACTTGCATACCCTATGTACCACGGAGAGGTATGTTGCCTCCTATAAAGAAACAAAGCATGGACCTAGCAAAACGGATGTCCTCCCGTTCCAGACAACGTTTACTTTTCCCAGTCAGGGTATCCCTTTTCTTTCTTGCATTTTGTTTCTCTGTTACACCCCCCCCCCCCCCTAAAATGGGGTTCAGCTGTATTACTCTCTTTTAAGTGCAAACAATAATGTAATGACCCGTTGAGCGAGAACGCCGGCGTCGACATCGGCGTTTGTATAGCGGCTCCTAAATTCCAATTGGCTACGAGTTCGACAGAGCATCTGTAAAAAAAAAAATCGTGATAAAAATGAGTGCCCTCATTGGCTGTAGCGGACGCCTAGGCACGTTCTTCAGAAATAAAAAAAAAAGCGCACGGAAATACACATCGGGATACGTAAGATTGAAACATTGTACATATCTACAGCTCCAGTCACGATTAATCTCGCCTGTTCAGGAAGCTACAAACCTGAAGAAACGGGGTAGGGTAGAATACGTTGTCATGCACGCAGGATGCCGCAGGAGTGTACATCTTAGAGAAGAAATACAAAGCACGCCAATTTGTACGGGATTGTCAGCCCAGGTTGAAGAACTGTTGTTCTGTAAACTATTCCTCATCATATCAACTTCCCTAGCGCAAACCTATACCTTATCCAAATGCCTTCATTACGTCGCCCGTCACAGACTACGCGCAATTTCGGGTTCGAATTTTGAAATATGTAAATGTCCACAGGGCCACCAGTGTAACAGTGGGCGACAAACTACCGGTTTTTGTCAATTTGGTGTATTTTGGGGACCTGAAGAAGACCTCCAAAATGCCGCAAGGCAATTGCAATTGAAATGAGAAATGTCCTTACTTTTCCAGCGTAGCGTTTGTATAAGTTTAGCAGCGCAGGAGAGCCTCCTACATGCTCTTTTGCCAAGCGATGACTCGCACGACGTCTCTTGCCCGCTCGGCTGCTCTAACCGAATGTAAGAACCACGAAGGGAGGAAAGCTGGTGAGCGGAGAACATCATCGGCGCCAGCGCGATGCTCGCTCGGCGGCAGCCCGTCTCTGGTCGATCGTTGCGACGGGGTGAGCATGACCCGGACGTATCGTTACAGTGGAGGCGGAAAGGCGTGACGGCGACAAAGTGGCCCTCTCCCTTCGATGCAGTAGGAAAGAAATGTTGTGTTCTATATATTTTTATGCCACCCTTGCAGAGAAAGAATCGCCCTCGAACATGTCGCTCAGGGGTGTGCAAAAAGAGGAAAGAAAAAGTGAGCGGCTGGCGAAGGAAAACGCATACATCATTAGAAACATTGACCTATTTGGGCAGACGTTACGGCACACCTCTATTTGACCTGTGCGCTGTGTTATTGTTCGTGCTCTTCGACGGCCGGTTCTTCTGAACTAATGATTACGCACCCAGGCCTGGCATGCACGGAGTAAGTTCACTGTTGAACAAACTGCCAGAATACTTGCGTCAAGAATCTATTTTTGTGGGCCCCCGCAACCGATCGAAGAGGGGAAACGTTGTGTAGCATGCACCCGATGAAAGTTCGTTGTGCATTTGGCATGGGGGAAAGTGCTTGGCACGGCTATAGCATGCGACCGTATAGGATAGATGAAAGGCTATGATGTGTCAGTGGTACATAAAAGAATAATACTTCACACTTGCACTTACCAAGCTCGTGATTCTACAAGTTTTACGAGGTTACCGTTTTACGCACGAACGAAGCTGTCAAGGTTTGCGCACGTAGTGTCGCGCAGTTAAGGTGCACCAAGCAAACTTGACGAACAGTTAATTGGGGCTTCGTTGTTCAGTTCACATCACATGGTATTTTATTCTCCTGTGTAGTGCCACTGTACGGTCTTAGGCAATTCACAGGGCCCAAAACATACCCGCGGCAGTGGCTAAGGCGTTGTGCTGCTGAGCCCAAGTACGCGGGTCGGATTCTCGGCCGCGGCAGCCGCGGCAGCCGCTTTTCCGATGGAGGCGAAAAGCGAGAACGCCCGTGTGTTCGAGATTTCGGTGCGCGTTAAAAGTTAAGTTAAAAGTTAAATTAATATAAAGAAGTTAAAAAATCGAAGTTATTCCGGAGTCCTCCACTACGGCGGGCCTGATCAGCCTGTCTAGTTACAAAGGGGATACCACTATCAATCATCATCGTCATCATCAGCGTCGGCGAGTTAAACCTCAAAATCAATCAAGGTCCAAAACACGACGAGGAGGAATAAATGCTTATTTCACAAGCGCTGGCGCTGTTGTCAGGGCACCGGGGGGTGTCCCTAGTCCGGGATGCCTTGATCTTGGCTGGCAGTCCAGGCCCTCTACGGCAGTATGCGCTGGGCCCCAGGGGCCAGATATTTCAGCCAGGCCACCAACTGCTCGTAAAAAGGGGACGGGTTGGGGGTACGCCTGGGGTTTGTCCGCGCTCCTACACTTGATGGTAGAGGGTGCCGGGTAGAGGACAGAAATTACAGATGGCCGAGTATAGGGTGGGGTAGATGGCGTAAAGAATGGTGCGATGAGGATAGGAGCTTTGATTCTTCGGATGCTGGGGGCTTCTTGTCTGGATTACTCTGGATGTGGAGCCGGCAATATTCTTCTGCTTTGGCGGTAGTGGGTCAGAATATTTCTATATTTTGGAAGAGGTTCCATCTTATGGAGCAGCAGGCGATGCTTGTTCCTCGCAGATCATGGCCTGGTGTACATGCGCGCGGGCAGTGGCATGGGCCACCTGACTACCAGCGGGGGATGTGTCCAGGTACTCGAACGGTTTGTATCTTGGGCAGGTGAGGCTTGAATTTGGTGGGATGTTTTGAATATGCGTCCCCGTACATAACTGCGGCACTCTACTTGCGAATCCATAGGCACTGTTATTCTGTCCTCACTAGTGGTTGCGGTTAGGCCAATAGCCACTTCTCCTGCGGTTTCTGTGCGTGTTTTAAGGGTGGTGATGGAGACCATTTCTTGACCTGTTCTATTGTCGACGCATACCGCGTGGGTTTGCCGTTGAAGATAAGAAGACGCGCCAGTGTACCTTGCGGTCGGATTTTGGCCATACTTTATGTTCATGACCTTGGCTCGTACGATGTAGCGAGCTTGGGTGTTAATTGGGCGCACGTGTCGTTGTAGCGGCGTTACCCTGACGTGCTGTGTAATCAGTAGGAGAATCCTAGCTTCGTGGTCTTGTGCTGGCAACGTTTCATAATTCAGTCTTCTTAGGGCGGCTTTTCCTGTGGACGTTGGCTTAGGTCGTTCTATTTGAGAGGTATGATGGGCTTCCTCTGTTTCTTTGCAGGGATTGTGCAATCGAACTTGAAGCAATGTCTTTGCCGACGCCTTGGAGGGCAAACTTAGGGGCTTGGCGCACAAAGATATTCAATCTTGCCTTCTCGTTCTTTTTGAGAGCCAAGTGCGGTGTATCTTAGCTGATCCCGCTGACCAGCATTGCCTGTACCATGCGCAAGGTGTCCGATCCTTGCAATTGATTGATTGTAGGGTTTAACGCGCCGACGCAACGCAGGCGATGAGGCGCGCCGTAGTGGAGGGCTCCGGATGAATTTCGACCACCTGGGCATCTTTAACGTGCGCCGAAATCTCGTACACACGGGCGTTTTTGCCTTTCGCCTCCATCAGAAAAGCGGCCGCCGCTGCCGGGAATCGAACCCGCGACTTCGTGCTCAGCAGCGCAACACCTTAGCCACTAAGCCACCGCGGCGGGTGATCCTTGCAATCCAAAACGTCGATGCGATACGTGGTGTATTTAGTACATCACGTATCGCATCCGAGCTTTAGATTGAAGAATCGATACGACGTGTAATGCGCTTAGTACACCGCGTATCACATCGACGCTACTCTAGAAATGCACACGTAGATATACAGAAGACACAAATTTATAGGCTGTTTCACCGCGCCAACCCCGGAATAACGTGTGAACGCAGCGTTCACTCCTTCCTATAAAGCGTTGGTAAGTACCCCATTGCGGATAGGAGGCAAACTAAAATGAGCTTCAGTATATCAGCTCTTATTTTGTGTTTTTCAAAAGGGGAGAATCAAGCAAAATAAAACACAGTCCAGTGGTCATTTTATGTACCACTCTGAGGCACACTTCAGCGCCTTTTAATATCGTGACGGTGGGGATGAACCAAAATTCGTAATCTACCTAAGTTAGGTGTTTATTTAAATCCGTTGTCCAAAACTGCGTTACGTACATTCTTCCTGTAGGAATCAGATTTTTTTTCAGCGTATGCACATGTTCGCTAAATTTTAGTCGTGTGTTGAGTTTAATGGGAGTTTCTACATTATTTCGGTGGATTTCCACATCATTAGGGACGAACTAATTACTCCGCCTCCGACAAGAAAACATGGCGCTTTGTGATAGGCTGAACTTTCCTGATCGCTTTGTTCGATTCGCCTGTAGTGCCGGCACCATTCGGCTGCATTTGCTTTTATCTGTTTTCTGCGCTAGCTTATGGAGCACCAGGTGGCAGAAAAGAAGCAGGTTAGCCAGGGCCTTTCGCTTCCGTTCCTTACGTATCCAAGGGTCCTGCAACAAAACGTACACTCTACTTTATAGCAAGACTTCTTTTCTTCTCGATTTCTGTTGTAACGCCCCACCTTTGGGCCGCTTGGCAACCGCTTCCTGAAGGCGAGCACCGTTCTCTCTGTCGTCCGCTCTCTTTGTTCACGCAGCGTGGTACTCAGCAGGCACCCGCAGAAGCACTCTTGCAGACACGCACACACAGCCACGCACAGGTGCGGAAAACGTCGAAAGAGGCGAAGCATCGTCTTTCATGGCTCCTTATCTCAGCGCCACTGTTCGGCTGAAAGGCCGGCGCAGACAGGGAACCACCTCGATCTTTGAAGTTTGGGCCCTCGCCGGCTTACTTGTTGGGTTCTTTGATTACCTGTCTATCGAATGGTTTACGAAGCGGAAAAAATGACCCTCAAGTTATACGGGCCTGCAGCTTTACACTATACTTTCTGAACGCTGCATCGCAAAGAAATAAAGAAATAAAGATGGCATGCATAAAATGGAGCTAGCATAGTCAGTAATGAGAAACAAGGATGAAAGGGAAGTCCCCCACAACAGGGCTGGGAAAACTTAGGTTTCAGAACGACGAAAAACAAGCTCACAGTAGGCCAACTTGGTGAAAGCAAATTTTTTGCTGAGGAGTCGGAAGAACACTAGTTGCATAGGAATAGCACTATATATAAGCGGCAGTTGCTAAAAAATACAAGTTAACCAGCAGAAATTTACCTTGAATAATTTGCGTTAAAACAGGTGTTTAAATGGTGTAACGTAACAGTACGTAAGCCTTCCACTCGAAAGGCGTTTTGGGACCGCAAACAAGCTTGAGCGTTGCCTGAAAGTGTCTACGCTTCTCGGCCTTAGGTGATGTGTTGGCTTGCAATTATAAAACCAGCTGCGGCCGAAAACAGAAGTCGTGGATTGAAAAAAAGGAGGACGGTCAGGTAAGGAGGGCCGGTCTGCTCGTAGGCGTCTCGGGAGAAGGATGGAGTTCCGTTGCGTGGACGTGAACGGAGAAAATTGTGTTGCAACCATGCATTCTCGGTAAGAAGAAGGGTAAAAAACAAATGTAAGTCAGGTCTAAACAAACATTCAAGAGACAGGAAGCGATTACTGGCTTTTGAACCGAAGTTGGCTGTTTACGCGTAGGTACGCCTGAGCAGACACAGAAAAGAGGCTGCGATATATTGCAGATGCGGCATCAGACTTTCTGCTTTCCTTAGGAGCTGCAAAGGACTTGGAAGCACTCTGTGTTGAGCAGCATTCAAGGAAACTGAAAAGTTAAGCTGCAGACAAATGAACCCCTTCGCCCGCGTTAGATTCTTTTCTGCCAGCTGAAAGGGGATTTCATTGGGACTCCTTCATCGATGAGGCATTGATTTATTTGCGAGTCGATATTTTTAGGGCTCTGTAATACATGCGAACAAATAAATAAACAAACAGAGGCTCCGCATAGAAGATTTGCTACCTCATTCTTTTCCTAAACAAATATAAACCTTTTCGTTCATATTTTTGAGACAGATTTTTCTGGTATTTGTATTGATATCGCTCCAAAGTATTTACCTCCGTGTTATTTCTTTTTATTTTTTATGTTTGTTGTACGTGAAGGTTCGCTGCAGTCAATATTTTTATATATAAATTAAGTGGTCTCTCCTGAGTGCTTAGCAAATTGATCTCTTCGCCGTAATAAAACCTTCAGATTGCGGTGTTTGAAACTTCTGCACATAAAAAAGAATTCTTCCGGTTGATTGCGAAGCAGACACGTACAAAATACACGAGTGTTCAAATATTAAAAAGGGGCTATTTATTTATTTATTTATTTATTTATTTATTTATTTATTTATTTATTTATTTATTTATTTATTTATTTATTTATTTATTTATTTATTTATTTATTTATTTATTTATTTATTTATTTATTTATTTATTTATTTATTTATTTATTTATTTATTTATTAGAGTTCGCTCAACGCCCTTTACAGTAGAAAGACCGATACGTACTGCACGGACAATTCAAGCCAGCACACAAGATCATGACCAATCAACCTGTACTGTTCTTTGAATGTACGTTCAAACTAAAACATCCTACAACCTAATATGCAACCAGATATTCTTTCCTTCAGAGCATTTTTGTTGTCGCAGCTTTAAGTACAGTTGCTGGGATGGCGGCCGCCGCTTGTTTCTAGGGTGTTTTTGAACTCCTACTCCTTTTGGTAACGTAAACCCCTAATTTATGGCTTCAAGACACAGAACTTTAAACAAACATAAAATTGCTTACGTGCTTGTCCCGAGTACGCGCTTTAATCTAATACGTAAAATTACCAGTGTCATTCCCCCATTCTTGTATGTTTCATTGTTTTCAATTTTGCCTTCCTTCCTATAACGACAGTCGAAAACAAAAACAAAAAATTCTACCCTTTGGCTCAGGGAGAGTGCAATCTTCTTGAAAGCGTTTTACTGGCAAGAAAAAGAAGCCACGACCACTCGCGTTCAGTCTCCTCAATTCTCAGGGGTTGAATTGTGGGCCGTGCAGCTTTTAGGGCGACCGCCTCGAGGAGTAGTTCTTGGGAAATGCATTGGGCTCGGCACACGCCCGCAATGTGTTCGGGCTACAGGCGAAGAGCATTTACAGTCGGGCCGTCACCGATGCAAGCCGACCATGAAAGTGGCGTGCCCCTATGTATTGAGTAGCATACTAAATTTCTACAAATAAGGGTGCCCTTAAGTGATCTCACTTCGATAATAATTTTGAAGTCCTTTCGTATTTCTTGAAGGACACTTTTTTCTGACATAAGCGTTCATCGGCAGTAAAGAAGATTGCATCAAATATC
Source organism: Haemaphysalis longicornis (assembly GCF_048455015.1). Classification (NCBI taxonomy): domain Eukaryota; kingdom Metazoa; phylum Arthropoda; class Arachnida; order Ixodida; family Ixodidae; genus Haemaphysalis; species Haemaphysalis longicornis. The sequence continues at coordinate 45,511,536 of NW_027526361.1, read as the reverse complement.
GGCTTTTCACAAAAACGAGGGAAATAAGCTCGAAACTCACAATTGAAGATGCGCAGCAATGCGCAGCGTTTGTTGTTGAACAGTCTTCATCGCAGTTTATTTTCAGGTGCCCTAGTAGAGTTGCCCGATTATGTCGGCTTTAAACCAGCCCAACGGAGCTGTGCGTTTTATTTGTGTTGTGTTTGACACCACTTGTACAGCGTGAGGCGCTATTTTGATCTCTATCGTTACGTTGCAGACGAAGCTTATATGGCGAGGCCGCACGTGCCTTTAAGGCGCGAGGCGTTGGAAAACGAAGGTCCCGGAGTGTGTCTCCCCATGTTCCAAGCGGCCTATGATTTCGACATTTGCCACGCAGTTAGAAGAAAGAACTGGGATGTTTATTTTCCTCACGAAAAGAGCTCGGGACTTGGGCTGGAGTGCTCCACACGCCCCGAAAACGTAGAGAATGCATTTCTTTTACACCGGATGATTCGTTCTGAATGCGGGGCGGATGCAGGCTAGGGTTTCGTGCATTTTTGATCCCCGTGTACAAAAAACAAAACCTTGCTGCAAAACCACCTATGTCGCGAATAATCAGCATAAAATGGCTGTAGCTGTATTACTGTCGTCAAAGCTAAAGAGAAAGAGAATTCGTTCATATCTTCCACCTGAACTTTGTGTTGCCTCTAAGTCACGTGCTAAAAATCGTCGCTGGTAATTCACCCTTCGTTTAGCTTTCAGTCTCTTATCGACACCGTTTTTAAAGAATTAAGTGTTTTTGTCACGTCTGCATTGCTTGGCGCCGCTAGAGGCGTCACGGTGCAGAGCCTTATGTTAATATCTTGGTTTTGGGTGCTTTTATCTCGGAATATAACTTTACGCCGATAGAGGACTCTACCAGTCATACCAAAAGCAAGGCCAGCCCAGCTGACACGAAATCTAACTTTTATTAGACCGGGAAATAACCATGTAAAAGCTGCCACTACGTTTATTTTAACATAATCATACAACAGAAAGCAGTTTTCGTGCGAAATATGAGATCGAACAAGAGTGCTGTTCGAAAACATTTGAAGCCCCTCTAGGGAGGTAAGTATGGTCGCCTGTGCCCCGATAATAAGACAGCATCAGCATAAAATTTGTGATATATTTACGTTTGAATGGAAACGTTATTCATAAGAACTAGTACAAATATTGGCGCTTGTGTATTTTCTGAACTTTATCAATACTCGAACTGGCGGAAAACTTAGGTACCGTGACAGCCTTGCAGGTGTGTGGACAAGATTGACACGAAACATCGCATCTTTTCAGCTTTCACAGCAATTATTGCCAGATGAGCATGTTCTATCTTGCATTTATTGGGAACTGTGTACCTTTCAGTACAATTATTGCATAGTTGCTCGAACATTGTCCACTGTTCCCGTGACCGCTTCGAGCCGCCGGGATAAATCTCTTCGGAACGTCCTCGCCACGTATATCTGGAAGCACCTGCAGTGTATACGCCTACTTCTTCGGTGGACTGGGGCTGATGGGAGGCGTATCGTTGCGCTTGTTGTGATTCAATTGCATGGCGGAGCCTGTTAGAACTTCGTTGCCCGGCGGCTAAGCAAGACAACACCTTTTAGATGGTGAGCGCAGTCTCATTTCTTTTTTTCTTTTTGATTATCTTCACTGTAAGTGCCTCCGGCAGTTTCGAGAACGCCGGCTCTTCTGCTCGTCGCATTGCTCAATCAAGCTGGCACGACGCTTCTATTCTCGGGGCGCCTGCGACAATGTTTCCGCAGCAGAACACGCCATCCACCGATATACAAAAGGGGTTGGTCTCTTATGTCGAGCTTTCACCGCAAGCAGCAAGGAGAGTGAGTCAGAGACAAGACAACTTTGTCCCTGGTTATTGGTGGAAGACTCATTCTTCTGTGGTGGATACACGCCCAACCTCCCGTGGAACTACCCCTCTCCTTGGTTTAGTCCAACGGTATGCCCATCACCTTAAGTGGTTGTTGAGCTTTCAAATCATAGAATAGAATAGTCAGAGATGCAAAAAACAAGTACGCGCACAGGAATGATGCGAGAAGCGCTAGGCCTTTCAGTGTCACCACATTTGGTCGAGCTCGCGCATGGTGAAGTCTCGCGAAAACAAAACAACAACAACAAAAAACAAGAAAGACGGCTTGGTCAGTCATTCAGGAATGGAAGAACCGTAATGTAAGCTCAATAAGAAAAAAGGCTCTTTTTGTCTTAGATTGTGCATTCCTTGAAGAGATTATACAACGTCCAAGCTAGTTATTTCCGCCTTGCAAGTACGATTACAAAACCAGATCGAATGTGAGGCGAAGATGATACCGCAGACAAACTACATGCATTCTGTAAAACTTGTGAATGGGCCTGCAGGTTACAGTCTGAGAACATGATTAGTAGCCCTAAAAAAACGACACACAAGAAAGAGGACACGAACAGGCGCTACACTTCCAACTGTTTATTAGTCCTTACTGCTTGTCCTTGCTAGTAGACAGTTAGAAGCGTGGCGCCTGTCCATGTCCTCTTTCTAGGGTGTCCTTTTTTCAGCTCTACTACTCATGTCGTTATACAAGCATTCACGTTTACGTCAAGCGTAACGCTGAAAAAGACAGCAGCACTTAATGAAAATGCATTCTAGAAGTGCGAAGGAAAATTAATTAGTGTGAAGGAAACTCTGTGTTATACTTTGCACAGAACAAACGAAGTAAAAATGACCGTTTTTTTTGTTTTGTTTTTGCTTTTTTTCTGCTGGGGAAAGGCAAGAGACGAACGCGCACTTTCGCCAACGTACATAAGGTTTGTACCCTTATGTAAACGAGTTCAACCCCTAACCCGGGCCCCGCTAGAAAGGCGTCGTGATTCCGTTCCCGAAGCAACGGGTAATTGGGCTGGGAAAACGCAATTAATCTCCTTCGTGGCGTGTCGCGTAGCGGTTTTTTTTTTTTTTTGATGTTGGGATGCACGCCACCGTGCACTCCTCACTCTGCTTGCAACGCCGTTCCGTCGTGCGTACATCGGCGGGAAAAAGCAGCAGCGCCTGTTTGCCATTGGCTTCATGCACGCCAGAGCTAATCGAGTTTTCTCCGCAACCAAGCTAACACCGGCGGCCGCGTCGACACCGCAGGTAGCGGCGTATCGGCGTCTTCTCATCATAGTCGATGCCTTTGCCGTGTGACTTGGACAACACCGAATGGTAGAGTGTTTAGGTCGGGAAGGAATGACGGCACCACACGGGTGATATTTGCCTTCAAAACAAACAAACAAAAAACCAACGAAACTTAGGAGGAAGGTTTTTTATTGCTATTTTGGTCGCCTGCCTGCCCCGCCTGTAAAACTGGACGTCGACCGGCACTCCGCATAGATTTAAGAATTGCCATAGTTTGCCACTAGGTCGGGTATTTTAAAGTGCTAATAGATTTATCTTGCCGTTCTTTGTAATAAAACATTTTATGTACCTAGCGACCTTATAAGCCTATCGGCTTTCCAAGCTACGTGAAACTCAGTGTACATTAAGCTGCCGGTACCGGTTGACGTCAAACGTCAAAGCGTGACATTAGGCCTAACGTCAGACCGGCGCATATCTGCGCTCCTCCCTTCCTCTGCTGCGCTAGTACGGCACAAACAACCCACGTTCACAGCTAATAAAAATTTTGAGGAAAGGTTCCTGGATTATCTGAGCTAATCCATCTTCTACAGAATTCCCGGCTTCTGCGATCTTGGCAAGTGAGTCAAGCAATGCTCAGGGAATAAATGGCTACAATAGTAACATTCGCAGCTTCTTTGTCGGTCTATATCTGACACCAACGAAAGCGCGTTGTCTACGCATATTAATCTTTTCCTAAGCACACACGTTCGTATTGAATAAATCACCACAAAATGTCGCGAATGACCCGTGCAGCCTCAGAAATCTAAAGGGGTTAATAGCTGCGAACCAGCGGTTGCGGCAGAACGAGTACTGACGCCAAGCACGCGCATAAGCGTTCTCTTTCCCTTCTCTTCTTTCTGATGATGACGGCAGTGTCATTACTCCCAAATATCTCCCTTCTCAAGGTGCCATACAAAATTTCCAGTCCTGTCTTCTTCGTTGGCCCACGAAAACCACTTAAACAGGCATTCGACTGGTACGAATTCATTGCCGTTTTGCCGGGCTTGAGAATTACCTCTATTCGAGTATTCTTCCAGCTAGCCTCGAGAGGTCCCATCTGTCGGGATTCTGAAGAAACATATTGCGATAATTTTGAAACAGCCTGTCCCAGAAAAAAATGTTTGCCTACCGGGTCCTACCGAAATATTCAGAAAAAAAAAAAAAAAAAAAAGGCGGAGGGCATCTCTGCTGGTTTAGCTTCAGAAGGTGCGACGGCCTACGGCTGCAGGTTATCTTAAGGGCACGTCGTATAATATTGGCTCGTCTTGTGGTTTTGAATTTTATTGCGGAGTAAAGATTAGAGTAAGTGTGAGAAATGCGGCATTTTGTGTTCTTTATATTTTTTCGTTCCTCCTTTCTAGTTTTATGAAACACGCATGTAAGAAATATATGCGTGTTTCTATATTTTTTTTTTATAAACCATGCTCAAGTTCAGGCGTTTGTTTCGTTCCTTGTTTTTCTACTTCCGGTACAACGGTGGCTAGTACTATTAGAGAAAGGGTAAACTTTTTTAGAGGCAGTAGGTATGCGGGGTCGTGGTGGCGGCAGCTTCGTGGCGACTAGAGTAGGCCTGTTTACGGGGAAGAGTTGTGTCCCTAGGTCAGAGCTACCCAGCGCCCCCTCCCACTGCTCGTCAGAGGAAATTAGAGGGAAAAAGTCATTATAGGGACCCCACTAGGATTGGGGTCCACAGGCACGGCAATTAGGAGAGGGGTGGAGGGAGGGGTGGATGTCGTTGATTGTAGGGTTTAATGCACCGACGCAACGCAGGCGATGAGGTGCACCGTAGTGGAGGGCTCAGGAAAGACTGGTAACTCACCATGACATTGTCAGTCATTACCGCCTCGCCCGCCACGAATATCCCCCTGCCCCTTTTAGACTCACCCACGCGCAGGAACGCGAATAAAGACTTCTCCGGACTCACAGTAGTACGGTGAATTCCTGAGTTGGGGACAGTGCCTGGCAAGCACCGTTTTAGCCCCTACGGGGGAGGACAAACTTTACTCCGCAGACATCCTGTTTGCTGAAATCACGTGTCCCTTCTTTTTGCACCACCCTATTATTATATATTTATCCCCCACAACAAAAACCTCTTCAGTGCACATGTTGCACCTACCCCGCCTACGAAAGTATTCTGCCCCCCCCCCCCCCCCCCATTTTTTTTTTTTATTCACCGCGCCATGGCAAGGCCCACATGCTGCCCACACCGAGTCTCCCACCTGGCACCACGCCAGTGCCAACTCACACCAGCATTAATAATTATGAGAATTTTACCTTCTTTACTGAGTTATCCCAGAAGACAGGACGATGCGAGTATCAAAAGGCGGTGGGTGTGATCGCGGAGTTAGGGCCTTGGGCGTCCCGGGGCGCTTTCTGTATCTCGATCTGGCTTAAAGGCGTTGTCTTCCCATAGTGTGGTACAAGCATCTCGAAAGCGAATTCTCGAGCCCTTTCGCTGCTTCCACCTTTCGGGCTCCGGGCCAGAGGCAAGCCAGCTTTGTTAATTCTCAGTCGCTGTAATGACCTCATTAGCATGTCCCCGGTCCACCGAGCAGGACAAAAGGGCAAGCACGCACTGGGTTGCATCCGAAACGCGGCCCTTGCAACAACTTCTTTTTTAACCAGACGACTATGCCTAGTCCTGCATGGTGTCACGATTTCTCTACGTCTCGTCGATGAGCTCACTCGCCAAATTAGGAACTTTGATTTCTTTTATTCTTTCTCTAATAATCCATCCCTTTTATTGGTCGCTCACTTAGGGAGAGCTTTGCCAAGTGAATCCAAGTTTGTTAAGGCTGCTTTTCTTTGATATCTTGGTTTTGCGTTGAAAAATAAATAAAGAAAGTGTTCTGAGTAAGGATATTAAGATTTTGTTTAGTTACGTTCTCCAATACCGGCTTTAATGAACGTTTTGTACCCCCCCCCCCCCCCCCCTCCCGGACGCCCCAGGGGTGAACTCCTTGCTTTTTTTATTCATGGCGGACAGTAAATTTCGCTAAGACATGTTTTGCGTTCCTCCATCAACTTATGTCAATGTGCGTGTCGACATTATCACTGCCCACGTTTAAACAGATAAATTCTGGGGAAGTTCTTGACCAGGCGTAGTGTTTATCGACATGCTTCACCAAGGCTAGGGTCATCTTAAAGTCAGATACTTCATCTCACTAAACCTTACCCTTTGAATTATAATTTCTTTTCGGGAGGCTGCTTTCCCTCAAGCGGCGCCATTGTCCATTCTTCGTTACAAATGCACACTTGGATCTTTTTCATCAACTGCCTGTAAAGGGTGCTCTGCCCAAGAAGAGTCATAATGCAGGAAAAAAGCTTTTTTACACAACAAAAGCTGCTGAGGGGAAAAAACCTTCCGTCAGGACGGAGCGCGTGAGAGGTTAAAACACCCCTGGAAATATTTCCCCGCACCAACAACACTCCTTAAATGCGGTAAATGAGCTCATCCAGCTGCCGAATAATGTAGGACGCACGTGACCGAAATAACTTTCTACCGCAGCTGTGAATTTACAGAATCGTGACGTCCACAAAACTAGTTACTGTGATTGTCTGATGTTCCGTAGCCATGAAGCGACAGAACACGTATACACACGTTTCTTCTAGAATAGAATAAAAAGCGGGATTAAATAATCAAAATGCTAGTTCAGTTCGAGCTCATGCTTTGAAGCTGTAGGTTGCTAATCTTGTGCTGACTTAAATTTAAACATAATTAATATTCTGCCAAGCATCAGTATAATATTCCAACGTTTTATTGGCATTAGATATTTAACAAACAAAGTGCACAGCACAAGACCTGTAGGTCAAATACACCGATGTTGAAGTTCAGAACTTGCTAGCGGTCACTCAACCAGCCTGGTAAAATAGTTGCTTTAGTGGTATTTGGGTGCACTGTTCGCCCGATAACCGCGCACAAAATAGAGAAAAGAATAGGCAGGTGCTCAGGTTTTTTTAAGAAAGTGTTTGAACTCACAAAATACGGAAATCAACTTTTCTACCCATAAAAAAGCAACAAAGGGAGTAAGAGAATGAGCAAGCAAGCAGGTTAACAGTGGAGCGAGCAATCAGAATGAAAGTTCATGGCACCAATACGGTTATAGACTATGCGTCAGTAGTCGATAAATTTGAACTGAAGTGCATCAATATAGAGCAGGAAAACAGCGATTATTATATGAAGTTGAGAACGTGCGTTGAAACCTTCGATGCAACAACATTAATGACGTAGAGGCGTGCTTTGATGTCCAGGAAGAAGTGATACCAGTCATGTAAACAAGGTGTAGGGCCTCAGAAACCTGTCGTTGAAAGGTCGTACGACGTTATTTCTTACGTTTGCGAAGGTATGCGAAAATTTTCTGTTTTTCACTCGAGGCTTTGTTTACGAAGCTGACATATTGGTGTGTAACCCCTGTAAAATTTTTCGTATACTCAGTGATGTACACTCAATTTGAATATATATCACTCATTTTGAGTGTAGTGTGTGGTTAATGTGTTCGAGAAAAATCAAAGTAAAAAAATATTTGGCATGCTCTACGGTGGCTTCTATGGAGTGGTCTAGTAAGAAACGTTAGTGCCTTAGTTAAGGCCACAACATTATTTGCTCAAAGGCCTCATCAAATCTGCAATATCTGGGAAGCTGATTACCACATTTTACAGAAAAGTCTGAGTAAAACTCCGGGTTTTCTGGGGAAGAACATTTTTTTTTTTGAAACACAAGACTTTCAATGTGGGGCATTGTTTGCTCTGTTTCTACTGGAAATAAGCTTGAATCTGGAATATCGGCTCATTTCTCAGTTGTACAATAGTACAACACACGCAGTTGTGCAACACACGCGCGGTATGTTTTGCTTTTTCGGGGGCTTGAAATTAAAAAAAAACGACAGTTACACAGCTCTTCCATCAATGTCACAAACCAAACTCCCCCAGTGCAGCAATTAAGCCCTCCTTTTGGCTGATGTAGCAAGTGAAGGGAGGGAGTCCTGATGACGAACGTTTTATTGTAAAGTTCTACAACAAAGACTTGAACAAGAGAAAAATAGGGTCAGGGCAGTACAACTGGTTTCCTTAATAAGTCGACTGTACTAATAGTGTCCGTGTCGATTGGACAAGCTCAGGTGGGAGGAAGAAAGCACAAAGTAAATGGCAGGGGTGTGGATGTGTGGTTATAAAACTGTGGAAGCCCATTAAAACAACTAGCGCTTGTACTGAATTTCCGCCTCCTCACTTGAAGGTGGTCAGTTTTCTAAGACCAAGGTATCAGGTGTAGACCTCAGAACGATGTAGTGGCAAACTTGTTCAATCCTACAGAACGAGCGCCTCACACTCAGCGTACCTTGAGGGCTCCCAAATTTCTTTCGCCGGTGAAGACTGAAACGAAGCTGTCGTCCATCTATGCAAGCTCCTCGCGTGTCATTTGTTGTCGCAAGAGGCTAGAAAAGCTTTGTAATTTTTCCTTTTTGCTCTGTACTTGGCATTCTAATGAAGATCCCGAAAGCATTAACCTGAAGGTTGACAGGCTCCCTCTTTACTTGATACAAAACAACTCGTTTTCAACTACTCTTCAATTTATTTATCAAATGAGATAGAAAAATTCGCGATTGTAATTGTAGTCAAACATTCTATATAATTCAAACAATACAACATTCGAAGAGGCGGTAACTTAGAGTTGCCACATTGGCGGCCTCCCGATTCGAAACCATTTTCAAGACTCCTTGTAATAATATCAGAAATCCAGGAAATAGCAAACTCAGGCAGCAACTTGTGCCGCAAGAAATATTTATTCGCAGTATTCGCAGTCTCCCCTTGTGTACCAAAATGCATCGCAAAGGCCAGCATTAAGTACAAACAAACGTTCATGTGCCACGAAAGTGCTGTAGCACGGGCGGTTTAGCTGGGCTGGCCTCTATCTCCTCTCTCTACTGGTCGGCGTTTGGCCCTCCTCGCTTTTAAAGGTTCCAACACTACTAGTATTGACTATTTAAAATATGCACGGTGCTCTCAATCGGGTTACGTAATGTTTACTTTGCGACTACCACTTCAAGCAACGCAAAACACAAGAATATAATTGAGAACGTTTCAGAAAATAAGAAAAACTATGGAGTCTATTGTGTTTTTGAGCGGTACTACTCATAGATACAGAAAAAAAATGAATCTGACTTCAAACCTCATACAGTCCCTGATAGGGATCTATTATCGCGCTGCTGATAATGAACACTCCCCACGTGACTTAGCACGAAGTGTATACTTTACGAGATAAAGCACTTCCTATTAATCGGGTGTATCTGCGTCAATACGCTAGATTCACCAGCAGCAAAATCTGGAAACCTATCTTCATGAAGACGAAGAAAAAGACGCGTACTTTTTTAGCATAAACTGAGGGACAGCGGAAATTGGAAGCAACGAAGACAGCAATGTTGATCTCCTGGTGACTGGGGAGATCCTTTTGTGTAGCTGACGTATCTTAAAATTAGCGCGGATTGTCAAGCTCCGTGTCTTATATATGAGGAAGGCGTACTCCAGGGGCCACTGATGTCGCTCATTATGGCAAGCTTGGTTTGTGCGGAGCTCGTACTGTTATGTTGGGTTGCAGTCTGGGCCGTGTTGCATTTCCGGCTTTTACACTTAATAGGAAAGTTGATTCGCACTCCCAAGGGCCATTACTTGTTTGGCTTGAAACCCTGAAAGCAGAGCTTGCGGTGGCCGCAGAATATGTTGGCGGGTAATTTAGCAGGCGCTTCTCACACAGGCTCTATAGGGCCTCGTTTTCGGCGAATATTACTGGAGCGAATGCGAATGTAGGATGAAGACGTCTGCTGTAGCCGCTTTCTATCTGCGCTAGTGGTTTTTACATCGGACACAATCTAGAGCTCGAGCTTCGACGGAATAGCTTCGCTTAAGAAAGGTGTGGTAGTGACCAAGACACGAAACGAAGTTTGAGCGACTGAAAAGGTCCGACGAAGTAAACCTTGCTACTGGAGACGACATTAACTGACATCAAGTGACGTAAAACATATTGATACGACTGATACCGACTGAACAGCTCGTACCATTTACAGAATGAACCTAACGGGAAAACTTTGCCATTCAAAATCCAAAAGAAGGCAGCGGGTCACCAGATCTTCGACTTTCTCTTCTAGCGGATGCGCTACTGGAAAACTTTTCCGCAAGCAAGGAGAGGATGCAAAAAAAAAAAACGTTTATTTGAGCCGATAATAAATAATAAAAAAAATTACGCCCACCTTCCCTCACGGGAACCCTGGTGTGATGCGACGCTGAAGGGGGTTCCATTGTGCGTTTCCGTTGGGTCGATTACTCGAATTGCGTGAGCGATCGTCGGGTAATGCGAGAGAGAGAGAGAGAGAGAGAGAGAGAGAGAGAGAGAGAGAGAGAGCAATCGTAGCGCGGACCACCATCGACTGAGAGACCGGCCGGAGTGCGGCACTCCGCTTATATGCGCAGCGCGCCCGAAGGAGAGGAGACCGCGGAGAGAGAGGGTGCTGCACATGCGCACAGCGCGCATGCGCCGCGCGCAGCGCCGCCCACCGGCGGAATGAGCGAGCGCGCCGCACTGCGTGCGCCACAGATGTTGGTGGAGAGGGCGCGCTATCACGGCGAGAGGAGAGGGGGTGAGCGGAGGAGAGACGCAGCTGTGCGGCCGCGGACAACGACGACGCAGGAAGGACAGGGCTGCCGGCAAGAGATGCTCCTCTCACCGTCGCATCTAAAACTTCGCCATTTTCACTCGGTGCCGCTCGTCTTGACCACTTACCCAGGTGCAGACGAAGCTACCCCAGCGAGTAATGAACTGCGAAGGCAGCAGGGCTTAAGGCGTGCAGCATGAGCCATTTGCACCTTGAGAGAAGGGCGGTGAAGGCTGGTTGCCAGCGGCGGCCCACAATTCACATAACTTAGTCGACTAAAATCACGAATGAAACAAAGATAGTGGCTAAAGCTTTCTGTACAATCCATGTTTACACACTGGAGTCCATAGCCATACAAAGTAAAAAAAGCGTATAAAACCGTTATATATTATAACGTTATAACGTTCTTATAACGTTCTGTGGCACGAAATTTATAAGCGAAAAAAAGCCAATACGCACAATAACGTGATAGTCCTGGCCTCTTCAGCGTTACACAGGGTTTACACTATAGTCCGTTCCTCATGCTGCGAAAAAGACCGGATTGCGCCGAGAAAACAGCGGGCTGAACGGAAACGCCGAAGAAAAGGGAAAATCCCGCGGCTTCCGCTTAGACGCGTTGTAGCCGTATACGTCACCAAGGGCAACGCAACATACCATATTTGGCGGCCTCCGACGACATACGCGACTGTCATGTCCATCGGAGTACGGCTTCTGCGTTCGGTCAGGCCGTTATTTCTTCAGTGTGCTAAGCTGCGCTGGCCCAGTATTTTAAACCACAGAGCCGAATCCGTTCTTCAACAACGTCTCCCGTGAACTTTCGTCCTCAGTGCGCAATAATAGTGTGAGAAGTGCCGTGATATAAGCAAGATGATGGAGCGCAGATTAATTGGGCTACATCAATGGCTGTAGCTAAAAAAGAGTGGCCCGTTCAGTATGTCTGGTCTAGTAGTGAATGCAGACTACTACCCTCGGCGGTTAGCTGTTAATTTATACAGAAAATCGAGCAAGTCGACACCAACTTTCTCAAGACCACGCTAGAGACTCGCACCGTCTGTAACAGGCCGGGCGAAAAAGTGTCGGATGCTTATGGCGCTTACAGTGCGACGACCTGGCGACATACCTCTGCGTCTCTCCCTATTATTTTTTAAAGCAGAAACGCTGGCAAAGCCAGTAGAGAGTGCGGCCGATGCCGAGGGGACCCTACAAGACGTCACCATGCGTGGAATGTGGGATTCTTAGCTCGAGGCTCCTTGAGGTGAAAGAGAAGAAACGGGCGTCATCCCTGGAGTAGCTTTACTTGTAAAGCAGAACCTCGCGAATGTAAGGGGGAGGCTGACGATGGGCAAGACTGAGAATCGCAGAAGAGGGGCTGCACATAACGAGGCATTCTTTGTTGCTCCTCCTGAAATACTTGCGCGTCGGGAAAAAAAGCCGAGATTTGAGTGAGGTAGTCATCCAGGTCTCCGTCTTCACGTATCGCCACCGTCGGTTGATGAGAGCGAGACAGTAATACTAAACATGTTCCATCCTCATCAATTACTTTTCGTTTTGACGCTCTCTTGAGGACTGCGCGATGAAAGAGGCGGCAAAGAACAACAAAAATGGCATGAAAGGTCATGTATCGTAAATGCAAAGACCAACAATCTCAAAGCCCACAAAAAAGAAGCAAATGCGAGAATACTTAACATTGATACATAAAAAGTGATGTATATATTAGGTCTAAAGAGGGCTCTCTAAAAAATATTGGGGAGGGGGGGGGGGCATGGGTGGGTTTAGACAAAATGAATTTAGGGTGCGGAGAACTTCAGCGGCTAAAACGCATTCGAAAGACGTGTCTTAGAAGCCAGTCAGTTGTGAACAATCAAGGTAATGATTATACAGATGATAATAATAGTTATGGTGATTTAATCGTTTTAGTGTAAGCATACGTTCAACGCGCTAGTTGAAAGGTGACGACGCCATTTCCTATCATACCCGCCCCGCAGCTGAAGCTTTGAAAATCAGCAACAACAAAATCACCCAGGCAAACACAAACCAAACGCAGGAGCTCCAAAAACACGTTGCCATTAAAATTAAAATAGAGAAAAGACGCTTCGCAAACCATGTGTCAGCCACACAGTAAGTGAACTTGACGGGGAACTCACGTTTTCAAGAACAAGTTCGTAATCCAATAATATCAATCGCGCTTATTGGGCGCTCGTCTTTAGGACTTATGTGGCGACGCAACTGTCGGGTCACCTTAATGAAACAAATTTATTGAGGAATTTCTTGAAAGAAATTTCTTCGTCTTAGAGACCATGACGAAATCTGAACTTTGACTTACCGGTTATTGTCGGGGAAGCACTGTGGAAAAGCCAACGCAGTCCTCCTTTGACATCTAATAAAAATAAAAAGGAAAAATTAGGCAACCAGCGTATTGCGAACAAGAAAACGCCTCGACTGTTGAGCACGATGACGAAAGGAATAAGAGAACACAAGCAAGCACGCCAGCAATCGCAACCTCTAACATACTTGTGTTTTCTACCGCATGTGTGTCTGTTGACCTGCCGGTCCAGCTTTCTGTGCTCGAAGAAACCTAGTTCCAAGCAAATACGATGGACATAAAGGGAACACAGCGTATACGTTGAACGCTTCCACGGTATCATAATGGTGCCTGGGGAGACAGAACCCCAGAAACAAATTTCTCTATCTGCACTGCAAAAACATAAAAGAAACGTTAAGGCGACGCCGGGCGTTAACTTCGCTCGAGTAAACACTGACAAAAAAAAGTACACCATCCAACAGTAGGGGAACCCTGAGTTGTATGCGAAGCAGCCATGGGGTCGACTGAAGTTCCCATTAGTTTTCAGATCGTCGTTTCCGTTGACGTTCAGCTACGCGTGCCTTGGTTGTATCAGTAGCTTCTTGACGTAATTTGAATGAGCGAAGGACATAAGGCGCGTTCGTAGCACATGCTCCCGTCTCGGTTTGTAGCGCAGTGTGAAGAGCGCCACGTACCTCCCGTTGCAGCCAGAGAGTCGTGGGATCGAAACCAGGCGCCGCCTAACTATTTCTTTTTATAGTGGACTGCGCTGACGTCAGCCCAAACGCTGACGGGGCTGAAGAGACGCGCATGCGCAGTAGAGTGCGGACGGCGGACAAGGGAGGGAGGTACACAGCCCCGAGCATGAGATACTTCGCATCTAAAAAATAACTCACTGCAAAGAATGGGTCAAACTGAAGGGGAGAGAGCAGACATTGTAAAATGATCGCGATAAATAGTCCAGGCTCCATCCACCAGCTTTTATTTTACTGTATAAAATGTAGGGGACGTGGATCAAATTAGGCTAAAAAACTAGAAGCCATCTCAGAGGCGAGATCTGTTTCAGGAATTTCACTGCAAAGCCAGCTTTTTTTTTTTTTTTTCAGGCACATCGCAGTCCGTTATAAGCGTATAGGCACCGGTCACTGCCCAGAGGGGGATAGAGTGCCCGCGACACCCAGCGCCGCCTTCGGTAGATATGTGGAACACTGGGTCTGTCAACGCGTGCCAGCACGTTCGTTACTGGGACGCGCTCCTTTCTCGCCGCACACGGTGAATCATTGTAGTAGCACCTTTTATGTGTGAAATAAATTGCACTATTTTACAATATTCTTTCAGATAGTGGAGAAGAACGAAGGCAGTGTCCTTGACGTTGAATGACAAGCATCGGAACTTCCAGTAAGCAAATAAAACAACTGCTTTAATTGGACTAAACGCTGCGCATACAAATTCACATCTTCTTCCGTCGCGTTCCTTTTTGCCTCTGCCCGTCCGTCCTACACTTCCCTCGCTCTCGGCCAGGGCTCAGAGTCCGATCACCGCCGGGCGGCGGGCTCTCCCTCTCTGTCTGGGTCATGAGGCCCGATTTGGGGGCTGTGCGCGAGACGTTGTGTTTAGGCGACGGGCCACGTTTTCAGCTGGTCGGGAGGCCCCTATTTGGGGGCCGCTTTCGATGTCTTGCGCGGGAACTCCAGGGGCCGTATACTCAAGATCGTCTGGCGCTTCGTTCGCGACACATTCCCCCCCGAAATGACGATGTCATTTCTCTCAGTCTCTCATCTCGAGAGGGTAGAGCACTTGGATGGGGCGCCTGACTGTCGATCCCCCGGATACCCGCACCGTACAGGATCGCACTTTTCCGTCGCGGCCAGGGAAGGTGTGCTCAACCCGTCCCATTTTCCAAAGTTGTCTGGGCTGCAGGGACTCTTTCAGTAGCACCAAGTCCCCACTCTTCAGGTCCCTCGGTGTTCCTCGGTGAATTTTAGATCCCTGCAGTTCGTTCAGGTATTCTGATGCCCACCTCTTCCAGAAGTCGCTTAGCAGTTTGCTTCGATGGTCAGCATTTGTTGCAGGTTGCCGCAAGACACTTCGGCGATCTCCTTGCGCTGTAGTCCTGGTAAAGATGTTAGCCGTTTTCCGGTCAAGAAGAAAGCCGGACAGAGGGCATCAGGCTCAGATGGTTCAGTGTAGACGTGGGTCAATGGGCGGGAATTGAGCATGGCTTCCACTTCACTCAGCGTTGTCGTGAGTTGCTCGAAGGTGAGGTAACTAGTACCCAACGTCTTCTTTAGGGCTTGTTTAGTCAGGCCAACCAGGCGCTCGTAGAATCCACCCCACCACGGTGCACGCTCCACGATGAATTTCCATTCAACACGGGTGTTTGCGATAAAGCTCCTCACATCGTCGTTTCGTATGACCCTCCATAGCATAGCTAGGTCCTTGCTGGTTTTCTTGAAGGTGAGGGCGTTGTCACTGTAAACGGTACTTGGTACACCGCGGCGGGCAATGAATCGTCTGAAGGCGAGAAGAAAGGAGACCGCTGACATATCGCTGACCAACTCAAGATGTACTGCTCGCGTGACACCGCAGGTGAACAGCGCAATGTAGCACTTTGACGTAGTGGCACCCTTGACCAGCAGTGGCCCTGCGAAATCAACACCTGTCACCTCGAAGGGAGCTGCCTCAGAGATGCGATCGGCTGGAAGCGGCGCGGTAACCTGAGCGGCTGGCCGTGAGCTAAAGCGCTGGCATGTTATGCATTCCCTCAGTGTCTTCTTAACGAGTGGCCTCGCTCCAACCACCCAGTACCTTTCTCTGAGCTGCGCCAACGTATCACGGATGCCTCCGTGAAGCACTTGACGGTGGCACTGGACGACCATCTGTTTTGCGAGGCAGCTCTGTTTAGGCAGTATAATAGGGTGCTTTGCGTTGTAGTCGAGTTGACTTCGTTGTAGTCTTCCATCGACTCTGAGAAGGCCATTGTCATCCATCATAAGTGACACGTTCTTTAAGGGTGAGTCTGTAGGCATTTTTCTTTGGTTTTTGAGAGACTCGATTTCTCTTGGGAATCCTTTTCTTTGTTCTTGAAGGACCCAGTACTGTTCAGCCCGGTCCAACTCTTGTGCTGTCAGTGGTCCAGGTTCGTTATTTTCTCTCTTGGCTTTGCCAACAAAACGAAACACCCATGCAGTGATTCTCAGTATCCTCGTTAACGAACTGTAGTTCCGCGCGTCAATAATAGCCTCTGTAGTCGGTGGTGATGACGTCGTCGGTAATACATTCGCTTGCTTTTTCTGCTCAAGCTCTGACTCACTGAACACAAAGTCGAGAACATCATGAGGCCACTCGCTCTCCCCTAGGCATATCCAGGACGGTCCTGCCCACCACAGTTTCGTCGTTGTCAAGTGGGCCACCGGCAGCCCTCGAGTCAGGAGATCCGCTGGGTTGTCCTTTCCAGGGCAGTGCCTCCATGAAAGATCGCCGGTCAGTGTTTGGATCTCGACGACTCGGTTGCGCACAAACTGCTGCCAGCGGTCCGCGTTCCCGAAAATCCAGTGTAAGGCAATGGTGGAGTCTGTCCACAGGTAGGCCGTTGCCGGTCGCTCGTCCAGAGTGTTAAGGATGTAGCGGCACAACCTGGCTGCGAGAAGACACGCCATCAGTTCCAGTCGCGCCAGGGTCAACTCTTTCACTGGGGCAACACGTGATTTGCTCATCACGATGGTTGACATGGTACCTTCGTCGTTAGTGACTGTGATGTAAGCCACTGCTCCGTAGGCGGCTGGGCTGGCATCTGCGAAGACATGTAATGATACCGATGTTTGTTGTCCTGAGATGTCCGCTCCGTAAAACCGCGGCACCTGGATTTCAGGGAGGTGTCGTAGTTCTTGGATCCACACGTCCCAAGCGTCAGCAATGGCACTCGGCAAAGGGTCGTCCCACTGGATACACTGGCGCCACAGCTGCTGGAAGAGTATCTTGGCACGTACGATGAAGGGTGACAACCAGCCAAGCGGGTCGAATATCCGTGCCGTTGTTTGCAGCATTGAACGCTTAGTGCTGCACCCAGATGTGGCGTTGTCCAAGCAAGGCGAAAATGCAAGTACGTCCGTTATTGGATCCCACGTCAGTCCCAGTACCTTCAGCACACCGCACAGATAGCCGAGCGGCTTAGATCCACGAGAATCTTCTTCAAACTGCGAGCGAAGCCTTTCGTTGTTGGATGACCATTTGTGGAGCTTCATGGAGGCGTCAGTGAACATCTCGTTAGCCTCGTTGTAGAGTTTCAAGGCCGCTTCCTCGTCGTTGGCTCCCGTTAGGAGGTCATCCACATAGAGGCTGCGTCTCAATTGATGTGCAGTGAGGGGAAACTGCTCCTCGCAGCCACTCAGGTGGTGCTGTAAAGTGGCCGACAAGAGAAATGGGCTTGCCGTCGTCCCAAATGGAACACGTGTCATTCTCCAAGTGTCAACCGGAGGCATCGTGTTGCCAGGCTGGGGTGTCTCACGGAACCACATAAATCGGAGGGCATTTCTGTCGTCTTTCCTCACGCCTATTTGCAGGAAAGCTTGTTCAATATCCGCGACGAGAGCTATTCGATGTCTGCGGAAGTTGAGTAGCAGTCCGACAAGGTCGGCCGTCAAGTTAGGCCCAGTCTCTAGGTTTTCGTTGAGGGACTTCGAGTTCTTGTGGTGTGATGAGGCATCAAATACTATTCGGAGTTTTCTGGACTCACGAATCACTGCCTGGTGTGGCATGTAGTAGACGTTCTGCCCATCGTCCACTTCTCCTTCGACGCGTTCTACAATGCCTTGAGCAATGTATTGTCTGATGACCGCATCATATTCTTCAAGCAGTTCTGGCGACTTCAAGAGCCTGTTTGTTAACTGCTGCAGCCTTTTCGTAGCGATTTCCTTGTTGTCGTCAAGAGATATCTCCGTTTTCCAAGGCAGTGCCACTTCGTACCGGCCGTCGACCTTCGTTAATGTCTGTTCGAAGACCTCCATCGCAGCGCATTCGCCTGGCTTGCGTTCTTCCTTGTCAGTGATTCCGATGGATTCCAAGGTCCAAAATTTGCTCAGGACATCTGCCGTCTTGTCTTCAACGACCGATGTCCGCAAAGTAACAGTCTCAGCACACCGGTTTTGCTGAGATGTCCCTTCTATTGGACCCTGCACGCTCCAACCGAACACCGTCTCAACAGCCCTCAGACTTTCGCCGAGTTTTCTCGTTCGGCCAGTTGTGAGGCCCCAGATGTACTCGGAGCCGATGAGTAAACCAATGTCCTCAGGAGCGTCGCCGTTGGCGAGGTCGGCGATGTCGCAGTCAAGGTGTCCAAGCTGATGCGCGACTGACTGTGGCGGAGCCGGTATTTTATGGTCGCAAATGACGTCGGTTTCCAGCACCTCCAACTTGAACCGGCGTCCCTGTTTTGTGTTCAGCGTCACCGTTACTCGCTGGAACATCTTTTCTTCTTGACGACCGCCGAACACGCCAACTGTCAATCTTTCGTTTCCCACGACTTGACATCCGAGCCTTTTCGATGTGGCAGACGTTATAAACGAGCGTTGGCTTCCTCCATCAAAGAGCGTGCGGATTTCAGCGTTGTAAGTTTCTCCGCTGCACATAACCTTCGCTGTTGGAAGCAAGACGACCGTCGTCTTAGCTGCAGGCACCCCATCATGGGTTACGGTTCCTAGGCTCACGTGCGAGTTGTTGACAGGCTCCGTTGATTCGAGCGACTTTCTCGCTGTATACGTTGGATCGCACATGGTGGTGGCATGCTTCTTGTTGCATTTCATGCATTTTACGTTCACACGGCATGCGCGTGCTTGGTGCTTCCCCGTCGTGCAACGAAAGCATCGTCCGGCAGAAAGCAACATCCTCTTCTTTTCCTCGATAGACTTTCCAGAGCTGCAGTTCTGGGTGGAATGCGCGTTGTCGTCGCAGAAAAAGCAGCATTCTTGACGTGCACTCTGGGTCAACGTTGAAATGGAGGATGCATGCCTCTGAGGTCGCTGTTCAGGTTGTTTCTGGCGATCTTTTTGCTCATGCTTCACTTCCTGCCTTACGTCCATGCGACGGAGAGCAGCCAGGTTCTCCCGACTTTCCACTTCTACTCTCAAAAAGTCCAGAAGCCGACAAAAAGACGTCACGGTACCTTTCTGCGAGTCAGTGGTAGTCTCGGGCACACCCTCAGTGTGAGGCGTTTGTCGGCTGTAGTGGTCGTCGTTCGATGTATCGAGGACGCGTTTCCGACTATAATCGAGCAGTAGGTCCCCTGGCAACGCCCTCTGTGCGATGGGTAGCAACATCGAACTGAAGGTCTCCAGCTTGCGCCCGAGTGTCTCCAGGCCTCTGATGTGGGCTGCCAGGGTGTCGTGCAGTCGACGCAGTCCGCGCACATCTTCCGACGACCGAACAGGCTTCAAATCAATCAGCTTTTTGAAGTGCTCTTGTATGAGGAGTTCCTCGTTTCCGAATCGTTTTTTTAGTAGTTGCACGGCATCGTTGTAGCAACGAGCTGTCGGTGGAAGTCCAGCGATGGCGGTGGCAGCATCTCCAGTGACGGACGCCCTGAGGAAGTTGTACTTGTCGATAGATGAAAGGTCTTCATTTTTGTCGACAACCTCCTCGAAGAGCTCCCAAAAGTGCTGCCACTCGTTGCTTCGCCCGCTGAACTTGATCAGCTCCAGTTTTGGCAACTTGATCTTAGACCGTTGCGTTTGCTCTGTGCTGACCACCTCGTTGATGACCGTTGATGGGGCAGCACTCGGCACTGAGTCGCCGTCTATGCGTTGCTGGAGTCTTGTGAGGCACGATAAGATGCGGTCGTTGTAGTCCAGCACCTGCGCGCACTCGTCCTCGAAGTCTTCATCTGGCACGAGCGTCTCGATTTTGTTGTCGAGGATCTCCAGGTTTTTCGTTACTTTTTTCAGCCGAGTGTGCAGAACTGCAGCTTCGCTTCCTGGGAGGTCCCTCTGCATAGCATCTTGGCACTCGTTCAATATCCGGGTGACTTGAGAGCGGAGAGCGGCACGTTTTTTGAGGCAGCGTTCCATGGCGTTGAGCTTACCAGAAGGTCCGATGTCGTTCGTTGGCGGAGCGTCCAAGTCGTTGTGGAGACACGCAGTCTATTGAAGCCAATAATTGGACGACTCCCGGGTTTCGGCACCAAAGTTTTTGTCCTTGACGTTGAATGACAAGCATCGGAACTTCCAGTAAGCAAATAAAACAACTGCTTTAATTGGACTAAACGCTGCGCATACAAATTCACATCTTCTTCCGTCGCGTTCCTTTTTGCCTCTGCCCGTCCGTCCTACACTTCCCTCGCTCTCGGCCAGGGCTCAGAGTCCGATCACCGCCGGGCGGCGGGCTCTCCCTCTCTGTCTGGGTCATGAGGCCCGATTTGGGGGCTGTGCGCGAGACGTTGTGTTTAGGCGACGGGCCACGTTTTCAGCTGGTCGGGAGGCCCCTATTTGGGGCCGCTTTCGATGTCTTGCGCGGGAACTCCAGGGGCCGTATACTCAAGATCGTCTGGCGCTTCGTTCGCGACAGGCAGATTTGCTCGGTTGAACTCGTGTATGGAATGGAAGGTCGAAACAAATTGGCGTGACGCCCCCAAGGGAAGTGCATGCGCGGGATAGCTCACGCGTCTTCTGACTGGCCCCTGCACAACTTTCTCGTGATCTGCGTGTTTTGGTTCAAAGAAACAGCGCTTTATGATTATCGAGTCTCCTTAAGAGGGTGTTTGGTTTACAAATACAGTATCAGACGTTGCGCGATGTTTTCGCGCGTCAGCCAATCCATATGAGCACACTTGTCGAAATTTGTTGTTGACTGTTGAGCTACTCACTGAGCAACATGGGCGTTACATAATGGTCTGATCTCAATATGGTACTTGCCATATGCAACAGTATAAAAACTCACACTTTTTCGATGTATGGGATGCGGTGACGTTAATGAATGGAACGCACCATTGAAATGCGTATCGAGAGCTGAAATTTCAAAGCAGATTTTGAATTCATGACTTCGATTACAAATATCGAAACATTACAAGGGTATGTATCAGGCACAGCGTGTCATCTGTTTTCACGTCTTTTTGTTCGTTTCTCTCGGAGCACCACACGGCCGATATCACCATCTCCAGCCTTACGGATAGAGAAAAATACATAGCTTTGTGTATAGGGTAGCCCCTCCACCAATAAACTTTACGGGTTTCTTGTGTAACACAGCATGCCAGCTGTATAAAAACACGCCGCGATAAAAAGAACCTCATCGAGAGAGGTTATCAAAGCACTTTCATTTGGTGAGGAGGTCGGGAAGGGGGGGGGGGGGGGGGGGGGGGAATGAGCAGGATACCTTATAAGCATATTGAAATTATTTTAGAACATTCATATTTGGCGATATTGTTGCCGTACACTAGCGATTCTGGCGTGATAACTCTATTAGAACTCTTTTATTACCTTTAATTTCCACCGAAGCCTTACTCTAAACGAAAAAGAAGAGTTGGAACGAGAACATTTGGTCCTCCGTTTAGCATATTTCTAACGTTTGTTGCAGCTGATATTATCTGTATTTTTCTTACACGTTCAGTGGACTAGACAACAGCCTTGCATAGTTTAGCAAGAAAAGACAATGATATGTGATGATATTCAATAGCATAAGAAGCATTTAGGAATATCAATACCTAAAGAGTCTGCACCACCTGTGGCTGTGTGTATTGAATACGGCGATAGCCACGTGAAATTATAAATGTACCATAGAGTGGAACCTCTGGGTGACAAACTACCCTTGATAACTGCGTTTGAGCGTCATCGTTTTGAACAAATCTGCTGCGCACATATGCGTATTTACTGCCTGCTACCGACCTTATAACCACGTGCTTTTATTTTCCAAGCAGCATATAATCTGATAACGTACTCTGTTTTTAACATGCAGTAACCAATGCAGTCTTTAACACCAGTTTGCTACCTGACCCACTCCGCTCTCTTCTTGTCCCTTAATGTTACACCTATCATTTTCCGCTCCATTGCCCGCTGAGTCGTTCTCAATGTAAGTTGAACCCTCTTAGTGAGCCTGCAAGTTTCTGCCCCGTAGGTGAGTACCGGTAAGATGCAGCTGTCATACACTTTCTTCTTCAGCGACAATGGTAGGCTGCTATTCATTATCTGAGAATGTCTGCCATATGCACCCCACCCCATTCTGATCCTTCTAATTATCTCTGCCTCGTGGTTGGGATCTGGGGTCACAACTGGGCCTAAGTAGATATATTCGCTTACCACTTCCACTGCCTCGCCACCTATCTCAAACTGCTGTGCTGTCCCGAGGTTATTGATCATTACTTTAGTTTTCTGCATATTAATTTTCAGGCCCACGGTTCTACTCTGTTCGCCCAGTGCGGAAAGCATGCTTTGCAATTCGTCCCCCGAGTTACTTAGCAAGGCAACGTCATCAGCAAATCTGAGGTTACTGAGGTATTCTCCATTAACCCTTACTCCCACGTGTTTCCAATCCAACGTTCTGAATACTTCTTGTAAGAAATGGACGTGGGCAGGGCATGTAATGCGAAGGCAAGATAACCGCTGGTCATTAAGGGTAACAGAGTGGATCCCTAGAGAAGGCAAGCGTTGCAGGGGGCGGCAGAAAGTTAGATAGGCAGATGAGATCAAGAAGTTTGCGGGATAAATTGGTCACAGTTGGCACAGGACCGAGATAATTGGAGAATAATGGGAGAGGCCTTTGCCCTGCAGTGGGCGTAGATAGGCTGGTGATGATTATGATGATGATGATGATGATGATGATGATGATGATGATGATGAACCAATGCAGTAATCATGGATTCGTACCCGAAAAAGAAAAAAGAGCATCTGGGAGGAAATGCAAAGCTTTCAATGCAACTTTCACATTGTGCCGGCAACGGATTGGCAGGAAGGCGATATTATTCCATCAGCGCCGTCTTATTTGGAGGCTTCTATCTTTTACAACATTTCTTTGTGCCACCGGTGCAGTATTTTGTAGGTATGAGCGCTAATAAAGTTCTGCTAGACGCCTTTGCGAAAGCACGTTCGAGGGCGATGAAGGCGGCCGGCGCGGCCGGACTGACCCTGAGTTGTGCACGTCTGCCGCGGCTGGCGCTGCGGTCGGACGGAAAAATCGTCGTTTGGTGCCTCCTCATTTTTGAAAAGGCATTTATAGGTTGCTCTGGCGTGATTCTTTGGAGGAATGTGGAGGCTCTCTTTACGGCCCCTTGTGCTTCTTCTAACTGCATATGATCATTATTTTCTGGATTTCTTTCAGCGTGCGGCTTTCTCGAATGGGAACATGCCACCCACTGGGCTTTTCTTTGTTATCGGCTCAAACAAGCGTTTTTTTAACGGTGAAGCCGTTCAGCAAACCGTATTTTTTTGTGTCCGCAGTTCAAAATACCAAGAAATTGTCGAGCGCGCGCACGTGAGAGCGGACCTCGCGGCAACCGCCCGGCAGTGAACAAAACCAAGTAAATGCCTAGCGCTCGTGTGTGCGTGCCTCGCGACGACCGCCTAGCGTTCCCTACGCGCGTTCATCAAGCCAAGCCCACCCACTAATGATGATTGGCCAAGACTGGCCAGAAAAAAGAGAGACAGAACTCCAGCGTACACCGTAATCGCGGAAACACTTGCTCGGAACGAAAGACTCCGGCGTTTGCCGTAACTGTGGCAACACTTGCTGGGAACGAGAAAGACACGTCACCCCCCGCCCCCTCCCTTCCCCCATGGAGATGTCCAATGATTATCATGTCTAAAAATTCAACGAGCTGACAATTATAGCAAATATCATTTTCCTCCTCGCCCTCGGGTAGAAACTCCACTTTACAGGTCGTATTGCAGTTTCAAAACTTTGGCTTCTACCCATTTTTGGCCAACACATTGTGCAGCGCCATGCGATCACTTCCCACTAGTCCTGCGGACAAGCACAACCAGAATCCACAATGAATCACAAAGTAGTAAAAAAAAATGAACCGAGACTGCCGGTTGATGAATTGTTATATAGAGCGTAGCATTCGCAATGGGGCCGACTTCATTGCTCATTCTTCTTTAGAAGTACGGACGGACCGGACGAAAGCAGTTAGTGCCTAAACTATTCAATATCCCAAACATTTTCCGTTGGGAAAGCACTTCAGGTCGACATTTTACATCAGATTGATTTGTATGGTTCCCTCCTCCTCCACCAACACGAGGCTTAGCAGTTTGTCAATGCGTGCCGTGAATGGTCGGTGAGGAGTGTCGTGTCGAACTGCAACCCCTGCGCCCGAAATGAAGCGGCCTGTAAGGTTTGTTGATCTCTGCGAAGCAAGAGCACAGCAATGGTTGATCTAGCAAATAGAGAGTAATCTTACGCCAAGGATAACTGGACAACCAAAGACCAACCAGGCTGCACATGATGTCAATTCATGCCAATGGCGCAAAACCTGATCTCTCGTTAATTTTTCTTTTTTTTTTTTTTTACTTTTGGCCCTTCCTCAGATACCGCGAACGAACTTGGCTCTTCGGCTTTTCTCCCTACGTTTGCCCACAAACGTGGGGCCCTTTGACACCAGACGGGCCCCGGAAAGTCCAACATCCCCGTTGCGAGTGGGTGTTATCATGTACTTTAGTTGTTCGTTCGACGTTTCTGCACATAAACCGCACATAAATTCATTTTGCAGAACTAGCATAGGCACTCTCGCACACATCCTGATGGAGTGCAATTCACTTAAGTCCCCTATCCCCTCCACCCCCCCTCCACCCTCCACTACCCCACCCCATGAGCGATGGGAGACCTTACGGTCCAGCCCCGCCCTGCCGATCCAGCTCGTGCTGGCGACCAGGGGCCAGGAGCTGCTGGCCGTATATGGGTCCCGAAACCAGGGAACCACCCCGTCCGACGTCTGAGAAGACGCCGTCATTTTATTTGAGCTCAATAAATGTTTTCTACTACTACTACTACATTCACTTCGGTCTCGTTACTTACTGTGATAGAAAACCGGAAAGGGAGATCCTTCAAAAACCTATGTTTGCAAGTGGTTTGGTAAGGGGGTCCAGAATGCGGCGCAGCACGCCAAAAACAAACAAACAAACAAAAAGAATCACGCACGTGTAACGACGACGACGGATGAACGCGAAGCTTTCTCGTGACGGATGGTCGTCGTCTTTGTGCTGTGGGGTGCAGAATTTTTCTAATTATGCACGTTCATGCAGCCCTCTCCAAATCTAAACCCGTTCGACTATGTCGAAATGGAGCAATCGGATAGACGCCGGCATCATAACCCGAGAGACCACGGTACTCGTTCTACAACGCCTCGCGCTAGAACGTAACGCGTACTAAAAGAATACACTCAGACACTCGTTTTCCAGTGCCTCGCGCTATTTCTTATCGTACTTCTTAGCATGCTGCGCCGTGTGACACGAAGAGAACTTGGGGCTTACTCCGTCTCTCACTTACTGACAATCCTTGAATTAACTTATACACTGCATGCTTCGCCCCTCCTCAGTTGTCGCGTTAATGCAGATGGCCCGGGATGTTTTTTTTTTTTTTGTTCAATTCACCCGACAGACGCCATTAGGGAGAACACTAAAGCTTCTCTTTAAAAATGGACGCCATCCCGCCCTACGAAAGTAGATGAAACCACTGCACATGCTGATTGGGGAGAATATGAAATACTCCTCGTTGTCTCGGAGGGCTTGTCGCTTGCTCTCTGCTTATCTGGCGGAAAATGCTGGGTACATACGCATGCGCTCTGCGCCTTGGGCGAGAACTTCTGGGTCCTAGTCTGGGGCCTAGCCGGACGCATGCGCTAGTCCTCACATGGCGTCAACCCCCCGCCCCTTTACAGAGCAGCTTCAAACGTAATCGTTACCGGAATTCATGTGGGGGGGGGATCCTATTGTTCACCGGTGCCGTATCACCGGTCATAAGGTTTCGAGGCTGGTTTTGTGTGTGTATGTGTGTGTTTTTACATAAATACTGAGCTCTATGCTGCACGCCTGATTAGCCTGAAGCGTGGGCTCGGCGTCTTGGGTGAGAACTGCTGGGTCCTGCCTGGGTTTCTTGTTTACGACACGACATTTTCCGGCCAACGAGAGGCTAACAGCTTCACTGTAAAATAAATACGACTGATGACTTCGAAGCAAGCCTGCAAAAATAGAGGAGAAAACAGAGGAGCCGGACAACACATTACGGTAGCTGAAAAAAAAATAGATTCTTCAGGATTCGGTTTGTTCTGCTCCCATTACAGCATTTTCTCTCTGTCTTAGCTGACTGGCCCGCGATCGACTCAAGGATAACTAAACAGACAGATTCTCGGAATTCAGGTGACGCCTCTAGGTAATGTAGCGCAGAACGAGGCGTCCCATGAGGTCCATCGGAATTACGCTGTTTTCACTCTGTGCGGTCGATGGGGCATCATGATTTGCTGTCTCCCGTGGGAGAGTTTCTTCCTTGACCACTTTGTACATTGTCCTTTATGCATCACTGAGTGTATAGTGCCTCTCCAATTAAGAGAGGAACAGGGAAAGAAACAACTTTGTTACATAAGTTTTTCAAAAAAGGGAGGGCCCTCACTCTAGTGGTCCTCTGGCCTTGGCTGCAGATTGAGCGCCGTCCACTAACTGGGCACTGGCCATCCAGGATACAGCTGAGTAGCACGACCACCCACCCGGATGGTGTTCAGGGTGGGGGATAGCGGACATCCTCTGGTTTTGTTGGCACCCCACACAATGGTGGACAAAAAAAAAAGTCCGTGTAACTGTGTCAGAGGGGCATTCTTTGCCGCAGGGCTGACTACCAGTGGTGAAGCCGACTTGTGTGTCGATAAACGCTGCCACGTTGTCACCGCCCGACCAACGTCTCCTCTCGGGTGCGTTTCTTGCGTGGCGGGGGTTCTATTTATAGGTCTCGTTCACCTAGCTGGCACCTGGCGCAGGGCGGACGTGAAGTCGAAGTGTTAGGTTACCGGAACCATGCTTCGGCCTTACAGCATCTGCAGAGTTCAGAAAGGAGGTTGGTTGTGAAACGCCACCACAAGGTGGTGTGATATCCCACATTGTTTTAAAAACTAGCTCCTGCAACAGCGCAATGAGTACGGGGCCATAACCTGAAGCCCGCTCAGACCACTCAGATAGTTATACTTATCAGGGGGTTCTGGCTTGTTTTGTCTTGAGTCGATTGCAAGCTTCATGCTTCGGTTGTCGCATTGGTGTTGTCTTCCTAATGTTCTTAAGCCTAATGATGTTCTTTTTTAGAAATGTTGCTTTTCTTGTACCTTCTTTTTCGGTATCCTTTATTGTAAACCTGCAAAGCACACTCGTAATTCCTCGGTAATCTCCGAACATTGGTCGAGAAAACTCAGAAGATGGCCCACACATGTTAGACGTAACCTGGTGAGGTATTTGTAAGGCCTCGCTGAGAAAGCTGTCTTCGGTACTCTCTGGAAGACAAAAAAGTCAATGGAAGTGACGTACGTTCGCGTTAGCGCCCGCGTAACCTTCCTACAAACCTACATTGTGTCGTCTCCTATACATCGCTACTTGACCATTACCTAGGTGAACCCATTTATTCACCGAAGAAGTTCTGAGTCGAAGTTAATTTTGTTTCTCCAGCCTCACGGGAATATGTCGGAGTTTATTTTTTTTCTGCAGTCTCATTAAAATAAACAAGACGTAATTTACAAAGCACTGTAAGGTGATATTTTTAGTATTGTTTATGCAACTTTTGCCATGCCAAGACAATACATATCTCTCGCACTTTGTCTAAAAAAACAGCATGTCGCCGACCGAGGCGAAAAAAGTGCCAGAATAACGTGATGCAGCGACCGGGAATCAGAATATTTGAACGTGCGAAGAAAGCGTCGCTAGATTTCTCTCTCTCTCTAAATTACCTCACCGCCCAGTATGTCTTGTGTCCTAGAGCATAGTGTGTACGTGTGGTGATGTAAGGATTCCACAAAAAAGAAAATGTCTTATCATGTGGCATACAAATTGTCACTGTTAGCTCGCGAAGTTATGCAAATAATATGCACCAGCACAGATGATTCCACCCCGTCGATTCATCGCAAGACTTAAAACGGTACTGAAAAAGAAAGGACGCCAGCTTGGAAGGGATTATGGGAGGGAGGAATATTAGCCGCGCAGATTAAACCTGGAGCAATCTTTCACGCGTCGCGATTAGGGAAAGCCTTTTTCGACGGCGCAGGGATGCCACGTAATCTGGGCATTCCCCGCAGGCTCAGGTCCGGTATTATTTCCCACTCTGGCGGGCGTGAATTCCGCAGATAATGCGGCTTAGCTCGTACGGGATCAACCTACTGCGGCATGAGGCGTCTGAGTCGTCCCAGGATTCACCGCACTGACATTTTCTCTGTGGTGCTACTGTTGGCGAGAGAGAATGTTCCGCGGGCCGAGTTGTATTCGGTTGCGGCTGTGGGCGCAGCGTGCTCAGTGGCTGATTCGGGCCTTTCGCGGTCACGTACAGGCAACCGTGCTCTCTATATGAGACATTTTTCTTCATTCACTGAGTACGGACAAAAAGAAAAATTATAGCAAGTATTAAGAGCGTTGGCATAGGGTGCTTTGCAACAATTTTCAGAAGTTGCACATTATATTCTAACATACTAAACAGAACACAGTCGTTCAATGCTTTCCCAGCGGCGCTAGTAAGCAGCAAAATCTGCGTACGTCTAAAGACAACACGCTTGTGTAGCAGCTGTATTGATAAGAAAAAAGTAATAGCTCAACGTCGATGTCTTGGTATCCCTGATGCAGGTTTGTTTTCCCTTGCTGGTATGCGCAGCTGCGGCCAGTGTTGCTCGGACGACTCATTTATCACTTTTGTTGGCACATTTTAAATATCAAATAATTTGGCCCTGGAAATAACAGGCGCAATCTCTTTTTGGTTGAGATAGCTGCTTCGACTGCCGGTTCAATACACGTACAGTGGCCTTATAAGTAACAGTAGCATGCTGGCTACCGAGGTAACCATTAGGCGAGAAGAAAAGTACGTTTCCGCTAATCGTTCTCTTTGCTTGGCTTGGCAAATGCGGGTAAATTTTGGCCCGAGGGCTAGTAAAACACGAGAGGACTTCGCGGTTCCCAGTTTTTTTCCTCGTTGCACAAACCACCCGAAGACCTGAGAACCCCTGACAACTATTCCATATCTCCGTTGTGTCGTCATGTCGTTCAGTTCAAGGGTGGTCCGCAATATTTCATTGAAAAAAAAAAGTATGTCACCCCTGAACCTTCCCAATCATTGCACATGCTCATTAACGACAGAGTGCCCTAACCATTGCAGCAGAAGGATGGGTACGATGCCGAATTTTTCCTCCGACGTTGTCCAGTTGTTCGATCAGGGCTGTCAAAAAAAGGTATTTCTTCGCCCAGTATAGCGCACAAATTCGGCGCATTTGGCACCGTGCCTGAGTAAAACAATTGACAAATCCCGTCTTGTTAAGCAGTTGTTTTGCAGCGAAGTATAGTGTAAAATTTTAACTATCCAGGAGGTTGAAAGAACATTGTAGGAATGTGATATCACGGTGGAGTAAATCTAATGTAAAAAATGTAAAAGAGAGCACCCCAAAAATGTAAAAGAGAGCTCAAAGTAACAAATGCCCAACCCATTTAATCAGCGAATGTCTGTAAGAGAAAAAAAAAACAGTGATAATTATTCTCCGCGTGAAACCGAAACAACATTGCATCTAGAAGATAACAGAGCTGGTTCCATTTTCGCGGGTGCTGTTGCTGCAGGTAATGAGGTCAAAAGCAACAGCCCTCATTGCGCGCATGGCTGGAGGCATTTAAATCCCACGAGAGCAAGACGTTCGTACAGCTCCCGACCTTCCCTCTTCGCGCCGCATTTCACGTCTTTTCGTTTGTCCTAGTGCGGTTCATGACTCCCCCCTTAATAATAATAAAAGTGAAAGACACTTTCTGCTTTATTATGCATACGAGTTGAAAATTGTCTTTTCAGGCCGAATGATATATATTTAGTGTTAACGCTAAAAATGCCTATTCAACCCCCGTACGTGCTTTTAAATCCCAAGAAGTCGGCACGTAAATAGTGCGAGCAAAAGCATCTATATAATTCCATTCAAAGAGCCAAATACTCCAGCGTAACAACAACAGTGAACCACCAAGGTAACAGAGTAACTTTTCCCATTAACTCGATGGAGGGACAAAATAATTAAATTTGGAACAAATAATGAACTCGTGCAACACAGGATAGGAGCGGCTGGATGTCAATTGGAGAGGCATATGTCCTGCAGTGAAGTTAAATAAGCTGGTAGTAATAATGATTCCCGGTCGCGGCGGCCGCTTTTCTGATGGAGGCGAAAAGCAAAAACGCCCATGTGTATGAGATTTCGGCGCACGCTAATCCCCAGGTGGTCAAAATTAATCCGGAGCCCTCCACTTCGGCGTGCCTCATCGCCTGCGTTGCGTCGGCGCGTTAAGCCTTACAATCAAATCAATCAAGTAATAATGATGATGCCCGTCGCGGTGGCTTAGTGGCTAAAGCATTGTGCTGCTGAGCCCGAGGACGCTGGTTTGATCGATTCCCGGCCGCGGCGGCCGCTTTTCTGACAGAGGCGAAAAGCAAAAACGTCCGTGTGTTCGAGATTTTGGCGCACGTTCAAGATCCGCAGGTGTTCAAAATTAATTCGGAGCCCTCCGCTACGGCACGCCTCATCGAATGTGAAGCGTCGGCGCTTTAACCCCCACAATCAATGATGACGATAATGATCAATGATGATGATAATGATGACGATGACGATCAATGATGACGATAATGATGATTCTAATACTACGAGGAGCACATCCTACCATTACCAACAAGTAGCACGCTTTAACACTGATTTCCTCACGTTATAGTCTTATTTCTCCCACTGTCCAAGCACGTAAGGTATACAGCTGATACATATGCGAAGTCCGTGGTAATGTCAATTAAACGTGGTCGATGTCAGTTTCCAA
This sequence comes from Haemaphysalis longicornis, assembly GCF_048455015.1. Taxonomy (NCBI): domain Eukaryota; kingdom Metazoa; phylum Arthropoda; class Arachnida; order Ixodida; family Ixodidae; genus Haemaphysalis; species Haemaphysalis longicornis. Next base: position 45,480,471 of record NW_027526361.1, on the reverse strand, counting down.
TCCCTTTGAGGTAACTTTTGGTGCCGTGTTGGTATATTCACGCGTTCCTGAGTTATACAGGGTTGAAAGGTTCCTGTATCGGCATGCTTGAATCATCAGAGTGCGTAGCGCGACACCAAGCATTCCTTCGATCTGTTCGCGTCCCAGTGATGCCATCCAAGCATGTGCACACGCCCTGAGACGGCTGTTTTTCTAATCGAAGCGAAATGCGAAAACTCCCGTGTGTACGATTTCGGCAGACGTAAGAAAACGTGAGGTGGTCTCAGTTATTCTCATCTTCCACCTGCGTTGCATTTCATCATCACAAAAGTAATTGCGGCTGGCTTAACACCAAATTTCAGTTTTTTATACGCACAAACACCAACAATGGGGGCATAAAAATCATAGTATAGTTTATAAATTATACTATGAAGTCAGTTGGAAAACTCCGACGCCTTCAGGCTACTTCATTCTTTTGTGATCCCCATTTTTATATGGTTGCATCATGTAGCGAAGTGAAATTCTTTGCGCCTATGGGTACATTGAAAACAACCGTCTCCTCTTTCATGAGTGGGTAAGGGAACAAATGAAGGAGGATCGCAGAACCAAGGAATTACGTGTGAAGTTTAGGACTGTAAGTTCAACGTGTCCAAATGATTATTCAAAATGCCTTTCCCTTTGAGCCAACAAGTTCGGGTAGACGAGCAACGGTAGAATTTCTCGAAGGGAAGCCCAATTAGTACCAAGGATGAAAGGGTTTTGGGTGAGAGATAGAATTCATAATATTTTGTTGTGGTTACTGCGCAACTCTAGCTTCGAATAAGCCGCAGAATACCGCAAGTGGCGTCCCTGAAAGCATTTTTTCTCACATTGACTGCCGTTTCTGAGCTACTCTTTCTCGTTAAACTGGCGACCAGTCATCTGAGAGTCTACTAAGCTTACAACTTCGGCTCCATGTATAGATTAAACAGAGCAACCTATAAATGCCTTTTCAAAAAGACATCCCCCTCGCGAGGGGCACGATCAAATGCACAGCATTTCCGAAGGGGTGCGCCGGCAAGTCGTATCTCTCGATCGCGGGACCCGTGTCGCCATCTTTTGGAGGCGCAGGACAACTTGTGGCGCTTTCGAAACAAACGAGAAATGAGTGAAGGATATAAGGCGCGTTCGGTGCATCGAAATCTGTGTCGGTTAGGTGGCTCGGTCGGTAGTGCGCCGGGCACCTTGCGTTCCGCCCGCGGCGTCATGGGTTCGAAACCGGGCGCCGGGAACTGTTATTTCTTTTATAGTGTAGTGGCCTGGTTGCGGACTACGACAAGGCGCGCATGCGGACTACGACAAGACACGCCAACGTCTTGTGACATTGTGAGTTACTAAAATGCTATGCATTTAAAAAAGGTACAGGGGTACTTAAGCTGCTCTTATCACGTGAGCCTTAGCGCTGATGAGCCCCAGGACGCGGGTTCATCCTAGCTGCGATGGCTGCTTCTATGGTGGAGGGGAAAAGGACAACGCCTGTGTGTCCAGATTTAGTCGCACGTAAAGATACCCAGGTGGTCAAACATAATTCGGAGCACTGCACCACGGTGCCCTTCACAGCCAGATTGTGTCTTTGGCGCCTTCAAACCCCCAGTAAATAATGTGAGAATGCATGAGCATCACTTATTGTTGAGCTATTTCCGCGTTATCCTCCACGAGTTTTTTCGTGGAGTATAGGGTCGCTGAGTTTACTGTAGCTGCGTTTAGGGCTCCTGAGTATGCGATGACAAACCTGTCATAATTCTACCGTTTAGTTGATTTTTATTAACAGCGTTCCTTCCTAAAGTGTTGTTGCAGGGGGATTTTTCAGCGCTTCATTGTTGAGAGCGCACAGAAAGAATTCCGGTTACCGTAAATACGCAAAGAATCTGAGCAATCAAAGCTAACTATGAGCTTACATAATTGGGATTTATAGCGCTCTATCGCCTTCTATCTTGCCATTACGGGCCATTCTGCCGAAAAAAGTTTACGCCGTTTGCAATTTTTAAGTCTATTTCGTTTTGTACGCCGGCGATGCCTTCGACCTCACGAGGCTGTCTGCTTACGCATCGCCTTGCTGTTATACTGGAGACCCTAATTCCTCCAATGGCACGATAGACGCTCCGGGACTTCGTTCTTTTTGTATTGAGAGAGACGGGTTGTTCCTGGAGACCGCTTGCTGACCCCGAACGTTCCGAGGAGGCCGAGCACACAATGACGATGACGATTATCCACAGATGATAATGAGGATGGGCGGCTGGCTATGAGAGATCGAAGAGCGTACCCCTTGCTGACCAGAATGGATGATGATGATGCCGGGTTCACGGAGAATATTCTGAATGCGCATTCCTGATGTTCACACTTTATTGGGAGACCTGAACGGACATGCACTCCGAATGCGCTATCTGAGTCGGTTCATGCGTGATAGTCTCTTCGGAAATCTCTGAAAGACGAAAACGCGTGTTTAGGTTTAGCATACCTTAGTGCAGGCATTAAAGCCCAAAACAAAAACCAGGAGACAGCATGCTTGTTCCAGTATATGTTGTCACTTTCCATAGAAGCGCTGCCACATTGGCTGAAGCAAGGTTATTCGTTTTAGTATCCCACTGCTGCCGCTCATGTACGGTTCAAAGTATAGCGCTTGTTTCTTTCGCACAGATTTCAGAAATTTCCGTCTAATTTTAGGCTCAGTTCCGTGCACTCACTTTTCTATTTTAATTATTACAACGAGGTTTTTTCTGTGGAATTAACTGTCTCCTACGCAAATTTAACAACCTACAAGAAAGTTGAAAGGGTAATTTTTTTTTATTTCATACTAAACATGCCGCATAAGCATAATGTGGTGTTTTCTATAACTGTAGTTGTTACCTTTTTTGTGTGTGTCTGATAAATGAAGCCCTAATGGCCTCTACATTGCTGCACACGAACACACAAAAAAGACTATTGTTGCAAAGATATTAGTAACTGCCTGCAATCCGAATGCCAGAAGAGTTACGTCTCATTTGTAGTTCGCCGACTCGCGTCGTGGGCGCACAATAACATTTTACACTTTTCTTCGAGAATTGGCCTTTCACAAGCATCTCCTGCGTACCTAAATAATTAGATATAAGCGCACGTATATGAGCGTAAGTAAAAAGTAAGTAAGTAATGGGCACGTCTTGTACGCATTCAAAACTTAAATCAGCAAAAAAGTAGATGAAAATGAATGAATGAAGTGTTATTATCATAAGGACGGCGACTCGACCTAAGTGGGGGCGGGTGGGGAGGTTGGTGCCAGATAAGTTGAAACAAGTTTACATTCGCAGGTGGACGTCAGTGGCGAGATAAAAGAAAATAAAACAAGTTTTTTGTAATGTTAACACGTCTGATATATGATTGACAGCTTAATAAATATCTGCGTCGAATGAACCGCATGTGTTTTACTAAAGTTTGTGCACACACCCAGCTAGCATCTTAAAAATTAATGCGATGCGAACCCCCCCCCCCCAAAAAAAAAAAAAAAACGCAAGACGAGGAGGAGAAGGAATGTTGAGAACCGCTACGTGCTTCGTTGTTATTCAGAGGCTTCTTCACCGCGGTCCCAATTCAATGCACGACTTTCTGCTGTGCGTTATATTTCTCTTTCAATCAGTCGGTTGCGCGTGCTTTCTCTTTTCGAAATGACATTCGTCGTTATCTTCCGCGCCGGTCCAGGAGGAGAAAACAAAATGTCCGTTCCGAGGTAGTGAGGACGTGAATAATGCATCAGACCGGGCTGGTGCGCTCTCAAGAAGCCTTCCCAGCGTGGTTATTTGTGTCTGAAAGCGTCTGTGATGTTTTGCCTACACCCCCCGTTTCTTCCTTGCTAAGGGCGTACCTACGTAAAGCCAAACCAAGTAGCTTCCTTTTCTATTTTCACAGGAAGCAAGCAGCGAGTTTGATTCGGTGATATCCAATCACAGCGAGGTTGTGTATGCCGCCAAGGGTTCTGCAAACCAATCTCGATACGCTAGCAAGGCCCGGGAGGCACCCGTGGTTAGAACGCGTCGGGAGATTAAGCATGGTGATACTCATTCCGTGATTTCTATGTCTACAGCATTATTTCTCCGACTGTTATACTCCTCCTTTGTGGTCTGAGTGCAATGCCTTTCCTGCGGAATTCAACTATACGCTAGGTACGACGTCAAAAACATTAGTATTTCGCGTTGAGAGCTATAGCTCTCAACGCGAAATGCGGAATGATCTGTATACAGATCATCCACCGGTGCGTTTCGAGTTGACAAGGGCGACAGTGTAGAAGAAATAAGACTGATACGGTTTGTGTAAATAGGATAAAAAATTAAATAAAATGAAGTTTGACGGGCCGAAGCTACACGTGGGTGCGGCATGCCGCAGTCTAACGAGATGGATTAATCTGAACCACCTTCGGGTCTTGTATGGGTGCGCGAAATCTCGACTCAAGGGCGTTTTTACCTCCATCAAAAGAAAGGCCCTCCCGGGGATCGAAAACTGGTTGCTGCTCACGATGAGGATGAATTGGCATGCCTGAACACGATTATTAAATTGTAATAATTGCCACAGTCGACACCGACTGAGATGTAGATCAACGCATTGTCGCTTGTAACATCCAGTGTCGTCGTCTCCCCACGACTCCTAAATTTTCGCTATACTGTTGGGGCACCTCGCATGCCTCAACCTTTTTAAAAGCAGCCATTCGAGTTCTCTGAGAAGATAAATGTCTGCTCCCCGTGCAAGAAACCCAGCACAACCACAGAGCAGCCCGAAATACACGCAACCTTCCCCTTCCCATTTATTCCCGCTCCTTCTTTGTACTTTGCGTTAGGAGCACACATCTCTCATATTTCGTTCGAAAGGACGAAACCGGTCGATCTTCACACATTGTTCAACCGATAATCGCTTGGAAAGTTACGCCACAACTGCCTTATTGCGGTTATATTGGGGCCAAGAATCCACCACTTTTCAAAACCCGCACCACGGCCTGACCCGAAAGCGAGAAAATGGAAGGTAAAGAAAGCGCACTTTCTTTGTCCTCATCACAGGCGCCCTGTATTTCTCAAGAGCTTTGCGATGGAAGGACGCGTGACCTGCGTCCTGTATACGAGCAGCTCGTAACTTTCGAATGCGAAAGCACCTCTGGACTTAAGCGTCCATCCGTGCGACCGCGGATGGTCGCGTCATCTGCGGTCTGTTTTGGCTGTTCAGTATCTTACCAGGAAAGGGGTGATTTCTGCCCTTAGTCGGCCTTTCACCATAAAACATAAAAACCCAATTATCATGTTACCAGGAAAGACATACACGGTGTGTCTACGTCTGTACCGGCGTGAAAACACAAGGATACAGGTCTTAAGCTGAGCCAGGCATATCTGGTTTCCACAACCCATTTTCTTAACTTGCATTTTTTTTTGCTGCAGTACAGTAGACTCTCGCTAAGACGAACTCGACTAAGGTGAACCCAGCTACTTCAGGGACAAAGCCCGGGGGGGGGGAGCGGGAGGGGGGTTCGTCAGGTGGCTCGAACGCATGTTTGCCCCTTTTAATTTTGCAGAAGATCCAAAATTTCAATGTTCTTGGTGTGCACTTGCACTCTACCTAAATAAATCTAACACACAAACAAACCAACGAACAAACGCACAAACAAACAAACAAACAAGCAAACAAACGAACAAAGAAAAATTTCATGGTTAAGACGAACTTCACCTTTGCTCACTTGTGCACAAAGCAAAAAAGTCAGCTTAAGACGAAACTTTTATAATGCAAGCACATTTTCATTGTCTCTTCGAGTTCGTCTTAAAGCGAATTTACATTATATACAAAATTTGTTTGATTTATTATTAAAATAGAGTACACCGAAGAAATTAAATAAAACAATAATGTATGCGCAAGCGGTACTGTGCTTTCTATAGTTCGTTCGACGCCAACCGTTCCATCACTAAAGCCACCACGCCTTCACTGAAGGAAAAATGGGAACAAAAGTAAAACAATGAGAACAAAAACAAAAAGGGAACAATGAACAAAACGGCTGTTCATTTCTTGTTTATTAACATGGCAATTTAATGTATCGAATACGCCATCACCAAAAATTAAAAACAATGTCGTGACCTCGAATCTAACTCACTGGCTCTTACTCCTCACCACGCATTAACCACTGTACCACAAGTGCTAGCAAGCAGTGCTGGTGCTGCTGAGCTAAGAAGCGCGTGTCGAACATGGGAGAATAAAAAGCCTGGCGAGGGAAGTCTTCGTAGTAAATCGTAATCGCTATAATTAGTAGAAACTCACCTTCAGTTTAAACAAATTTACCAAAATCCTGGTGTAATTGGAGCAATAACCAACTGCGGATTCTATCTGGCATTCTTTACGTCCTTGTGGTTCATAATGTGTGCTTGATATTTACATGCAACGCCCTTTCAAATATATCTCAATAAAAAGTTTTCTTTCCTTCCTTTCCACGTTGACTCGTAATGCTGACTCAACGGGCGCTACATAATCGACTCACTGGATATTGCCCACTCCCACAACGCGACGGCGTAGTTTACGATCCCGTCAGCTATAAAGGAAAGCCTTCACATCTTTCCACTACCATGTAACAGGCATCCCGCACATAGCAAGGACCAGCGAGAGGCCAGAGCCTGTGCTACGGCCGACTACGCTGGTCGCGAAGCAATGGCCATAGCGGTGGCGAACAATCAGGATAGCTCCATCCCCTACAGCTCGATCTGCACCAGAGGCTGAGTGGTTGGAGAAGATGCAGCAGATGCTCTAGCCATGGTTGCCTCCACAAAAATCAAGACAATCGTAAGCAACTTCAAGCCAACCTTTTTATATTTTTTACGAGGACAGATCTCGAGGCAGACGTACGAAATCCTAATTTATGGTTTCCTACCCGAAAACCGGACCGGCAAGACCAACCTAATTGGGAACGCCGTTCATTCCGGCCTGGCAGGGAACTAGTTCGCACCCGGCACCCCTAGAGGCTTTACCGACAGAGCGGATGGTACCTCCGGCACGGACCTCGCCTCCATGTCGGGCAGTGCCAGACTCGGGCATGCGGTGACATCACAACTCATTTTCGTTTATCCCGGGCCCACTACCCACCCGCGCACTCATCCCTCAGTAAACGACATTGGGGGTCCTTGCGACTTCTACAGACCCACTCGCATCCTAACCCACTTGCATATATAGCTATTGCTACCCAGGGCGCTATTCACCCGAGTGTCCCGAGTGTCATAGGTGCCAAGAATGGGCGGACCTAGCCCGCATGTTAGGGCAATGTCTGCAGGCGGTCACGAGTGGCTGTACAATCGCAAACAGTCGGCAGTGGGAAACCGTACTGCTCAGTTCCAGCCAGAAAGATCAACTCTTGGCCGCTCAGCTGGCTGAGGACACTGTCACAGTGCAAGGCCTCACGAGCGACGAC